>NW_028174875.1:401857-420820 GCF_963971535.1 Notolepis coatsorum
TCTCCTCTGTGTGTCTCCTCTCTCTCTCTAGGTGTTGAGACTGCTCCTGGTGGCCTGGGGTGGGATCACAGGTTGACCCTCTCTCTGTGTGTCTCCTCTCTCTCTCTAGGTGTTGAGACTGCTCCTGGTGGCGTGGGGTGGGATCACAGGTTGACCCTCTCTCTGTGTGTCTCCTCTCTAGGTGTTGAGACTGCTCCTGGTGGCGTGGGGTGGGATCACAGGTTGATCCTCTCTCTGTGTGTCTCCTCTCTAGGTGTTGAGACTGCTCCTGGTGGCCTGGGGTGGGATCACAGGTTGATCCTCTCTCTGTGTGTCTCCTCTCTGTCTCTAGGTGTTGAGACTGCTCCTGGTGGCGTGGGGTGGGATCACAGGTTGATCCTCTCTCTGTGTGTCTCCTCTCTGTCTCTAGGTGTTGAGACTGCTCCTGGTGGCCTGGGGTGGGATCACAGGTTGATCCTCTCTCTGTGTGTCTCCTCTCTAGGTGTTGAGACTGCTCCTGGTGGCCTGGGGTCGCAGGTTGATCTTCTCCGTGGGAACGTCCAGCACCTCAGGAGAGTCGGACACGGTCATCTGGAACGAGGTACTTAACCCTTTCACCGCCCCGCACTACCACACGGGTTAACCCTTTCACTGCCACGATACGCAGAAGGTTAACCCCATTTCACTGCCGCACGACAAAAGCGTTAACCCTTTCACTACCACACTACCGTCTGTGGTGTGATAGTGAAAGGGTGATGAGTTGCTGAGAGAGATGCTTCTTCCTGTAAAAATGCTTTGTGTGTATTGTCTGTACGTGTGTGTGTGTGTGTGTGTGTGTGTGTGTGTGTGTGTGTGTGTGTGTGTGTGTGTGTGTGTGTGTGTGTGTGTGTGTGTGTGTCTCTGTTGAAACAGGTTGTTACAACCAAGCATAATGACTTGCCCTAAGGCCTCAACAGTCACAGGGAATATGGCTCGTTTCCCGGTAGGCCTGGGTTGTAAAATGGTGGACAACAAGAAGTCGGGACACGTTTTCACCACAAGAATAACAATATTTATTTAACAACTATAACACCAGCCTCCTTGGTTCAGGATATAATATTAATATTTACATGCAAGCAGCCTAAAAAAAAGAGCACGAGGCTCAAAATGATGAGCGGACAGGTGAGAGACACCTGCCGTGACGATGAGCTCTATAGGGCGCGGAGCCTCGTCAGCACACCTGTGTTCAATTTAGGGCTGTCCCCGACTAAGGATTTGGATGGTCGACAAAAAAAAAAAAAAAAGTATAATATTTTTTTTAAATTTTTTTTATCGTTCCATTTGGGCTGTGGGGGGTGCTTAATGTCTGAAGGAGTCGACTGAAGGCTTCTTGTCCTCTGCAAAAGCATGCAATTGGTCCACTGATGGATACATCTTGATATTTGTCTAGTCTAGTGTGTTCATTCGATGGGTGAAATCCTCTTTCAGTGCCTCTGTGCCTGTTTTCGTAGGCAGTTAGCCTCTGGTATGCGTGCCATTAGCATTAGCCACGCTTCTAGGCCTCTTTTCTTTTGGAAAGAATGATAAAAAAATAAATAAAAAATTATATTTTATTTTTTATTATTATATTCGACTAAGAGGTTGGCCTCGTCAGCAAGTTTCAAGTTCAAGTTTCTTTAATAGTTGTCATACAGAAGTACAGAATACTTTTATACAAAATGCTTCTTACTGTTACGCTCCAGAGACTGTGCTAGACAAGATAAGTATGAAATAAAATAGTATAGCATGTAAATTAGAAGTAGAAAATTAGGTCACAGTGTTCAGTATAGACATATGTACAATGTTCGATGCAGAATAGAAGTAACTGAGTTACCATACAATATACAATATACTATGCAGTGTACTAATATACAATACTATATATAGTGCAAAGCAGAAATGGGATGAGGTACAATTTGGGTACAATTTACAGTAAGGTGTACGAGTTGTAGTGCAAATCCTTTATCAATAAATATAAAGTGTGTTTAGGTGATCTAAAGTGTGGAGAGTGGCTGCTGCAGTGTGTTGTTTGTTTAAAGTGAGTGTGTGCGTGTGGATGTGTGTGCTGTGTGCATTTGATGGTTGTTGTATAGTGTTTATTGTTCGTTGAGCGGCCTGATGGCCTGGGGATGAAAGCTTCTTCTGAGTCTTTCTGTGCTCGCCTCGAGACTCCGGTATCGCTTGCCTGACCACAGCAGTTCAAAGAGGCAGTTGTTCGGGTGGCTGGAGTCCTTGATGATTCTCTTAGCCTTACCCCTGCACCGCTTGTTGTAAATGTTCTGGAGGGTGGGGAGCAAACAGCTTCGGTCTTGTGCGGTGCACCTGTGTTCAATTACAACAAAAGCAAAGTGTGTCAATTACAACCTGAAACCCACCAATTAGTGAAGCTGTTTGCAAGTGTAGCTGCTGTACAATAAATGAGTCGAGTCGGGTTGTGTCTCAATGGCGTGTGTTGCAGAACACAAGTAAACATACCACACTCTCTCCAGGACGTGAGACAGGTATATATATTATACAGGCACCGGCTCAGTACGCCCACCGGGTGGAGCTGTAGAGCAGCCTGTAACATCTCCCTTCCTTTAGTAAGTGTCAACATCAATCCGTGCACACCTTAGGTAGTATCAGAACACCTCAGCAATAACAACCACAATTAAACACAGAACAACAGAATCACAATTTTCCAACATTCCCCAAATTTTCAACGTTCTGAACTTTCAGCAGTATATTTGCTTGTTTTTTTCCCCCCATTGACTCATGCACCTTTTTGAAAATCATCTGACATGAAGATGGAACACATTTTTGTTGTTAATATGATTTATATTACTGGTAGTTCATACAAGACATTATCGTCCTCTAAGCCAATCTGCACTTTGACATAGGCCTGGGTTGTTTTTACTTCTGTTAGCGCTGCCGATATAAGAAAGAGGTCTTTAAAGCTGAGTCAATGTTGATGCTTTTGTTGAACATTTGTATTTCACAGGAGAGAGACTGTATTCAAAGAAAGCTATTAAAATAGTATTTGGATCTAAATATACTTTCTTTGTGTTGATTTTACATTAAAGGGGAACTATTTTACTATTTCTTTCACTATTTGGGCACTTTTACACAATTCCTGTGAGTCTATGGAACACCTCTGTAATATATATATTTTTTTTATTCATTGTTTTGTATTTCTAATCAAGTCCTCAAAAACAGCATTTTTCTACCTCAAGATCTCGAGCCGTTTTGAGCCGTGTGGAGAGAGAGGCTGTGTGGGCTCCTGGTCAGGGTCCACTGTGTGGAGAGAGAGGCTGTGTGGCTCCTGGTCAGGGTCCAGCCACTGTGTGGAGAGAGAGGCTGTGTGGCTCCTGGTCAGGGTCCAGCCACTGTGTGGAGAGAGAGGCTGTGTGGCTCCTGGTCAGGGTCCACTGTGTGGAGAGAGAGGCTGTGTGGCTCCTGGTCAGGGTCCACTGTGTGGAGAGAGAGGCTGTGTGGCTCCTGGTCAGGGTCCACTGTGTGGAGAGAGAGGCTGTGTGGCTCCTGGTCAGGGTCCACTGTGTGGAGAGAGAGGCTGTGTGGCTCCTGGTCAGGGTCCACTGTGTGGAGAGAGAGGCTGTGTGGCTCCTGGTCAGGGTCCACTGTGTGGAGAGAGAGGCTGTGTGGCTCCTGGTCAGGGTCCACTGTGTGGAGAGAGAGGCTGTGTGGCTCCTGGTCAGGGTCCACTGTGTGGAGAGAGAGGCTGTGTGGGCTCCTGGTCAGGGTCCACTGTGTGGAGAGAGAGGCTGTGTGGCTCCTGGTCAGGGTCCACTGTGTGGAGAGAGAGGCTGTGTGGCTCCTGGTCAGGGTCCACTGTGTGGAGAGAGAGGCTGTGTGGCTCCTGGTCAGGGTCCACTGTGTGGAGAGAGAGGCTGTGTGGCTCCTGGTCAGGGTCCACTGTGTGGAGAGAGAGGCTGTGTGGCTCCTGGTCAGGGTCCACTGTGTGGAGAGAGAGGCTGTGTGGGCTCCTGGTCAGGGTCCACTGTGTGGAGAGAGAGGCTGTGTGGGCTCCTGGTCAGGGTCCACTGTGTGGAGAGAGAGGCTGTGTGGGCTCCTGGTCAGGGTCCACTGTGTGGAGAGAGAGGCTGTGTGGCTCCTGGTCAGGGTCCACTGTGTGGAGAGAGAGGCTGTGTGGCTCCTGGTCAGGGTCCACTGTGTGGAGAGAGAGGCTGTGTGGCTCCTGGTCAGGGTCCACTGTGTGGAGAGAGAGGCTGTGTGGCTCCTGGTCAGGGTCCACTGTGTGGAGAGAGAGGCTGTGTGGCTCCTGGTCAGGGTCCACTGTGTGGAGAGAGAGGCTGTGTGGCTCCTGGTCAGGGTCCAGCCACTGTGTGGAGAGAGAGGCTGTGTGGGCTCCTGGTCAGGGTCCACTGTGTGGAGAGAGAGGCTGTGTGGGCTCCAGGTCCAGGTCCAGCCACTGTGTGCAGCTCATCTTGTATCTCAACATTATCATGCAGCGGTGTCTCTCTGACATCACAAATCATCACATTTTCAAATGACTCAGTTCAGTGAGGGTGAATATTGTGAGAGGAGAATTGGAAGAATGCGCCAATATGAGAATTTTGAGACATAGATCATATTAATATGCCACCTGCCTGAAGAAGTCCACTATTATCCCTGTACCCAAAAAATCCAAGCCTGCTTGCCTCAACGACTACCGCCCTGTAGCTCTCACCTCCATAGCCATGAAGTGCTTTGAGAAGCTAGTAAAGGGCTACATCTGCTCCTCCCTCCCCATCAACATGAACCCCCTGCAATTTGCATACCGCCCCAACAGGTCCACGGAGGACGCCATAGCCCATGTGCTGCACACAGCAGCATCACACCTGGACAAGAGGCAGGGGAACTATGTGAGAATGCTATTCATCGACTACAGCTCGGCATTCAATACCATAGTCCCCTCCATACTCATAGCCAAGCTCAGGGACCTGGGCTTGAACTATGACCTCTGCCAGTGGGTCTTGGACTTCCTGACTGGCAGACCCCAGGTGGTGAGAGCAGGCAACTGCACCTCCTCATCCATCACCCTCAACATAGGGGCCCCCCAGGGCTGTGTTCTGAGTCCCCTCCTCTACTCCCTGTACACACACGACTGTGTGGCTCAGCGGAGTAGCAATACAATCATCAAATTTGCTGACGACACAGTGGTGGTGGGCCTGATCTCTGCCAACGACAAGAGGGCCTACCTGGAAGAGGTCAAGGTCCTGGCGGGATGGTGCCAGGAAAACAGCCTCTCCCTGAACGTCAGCAAAACAAAGGAGATGATTGTGGACTTCAGGAGGTCGGGGGTCAAGGACTACAGCCCCCTCAGCATCGACGGGGCACCGGTTGAGAGAGTCAACAGCTTTAAGTACCTCGGAGCCTACATATCCGAGGACTTGACATGGACCACACACATTGACAGTGTTGTGAAGAAGGCACGACAACGCCTCTACTTCCTCAGGCGCCTAAGGAAGTTCCAAGTCAGTCAGAAGATCCTTAAGAACTTCTACTCATGTACAATAGAGAGCATCTTGACTGGCAACATCACCTCCTGGTTTGGGAATAGCACTGCACAAGACCGAAGCAGACTACAAAGAGTGACACGTTCAGCCGAACGCACAATTGGAGGGGGGCTCCCCACCCTCCAGAACATTTACAACAAGCGTTGCAAGGGCAAGGCTAAGAGAATCATTAAAGACTCCAGTCACCCGAACAACTGCCTCTTTGAACTGCTGCGGTCAGGCAAGCGATACCGGAGTCTCAAGGCGAGCACAGAAAGACTCAGAAGAAGCTTCTATCCCCAGGCCATCAGGCTGCTAAACGAACAATGAACACTACACAACAACAACCACCAAACGCACATAGCACACACATCCACACGCACACACTCACTTTAAACAAACACACTGTAGCACCCACTCCACACACTTTATAGCACACACCCACTTTAAACAAACACACTGTAGCAGCACCCACTCCCCACACTTTATATTTATTGATGAAGGATTGCACTACAACTCGTACACCTTACTGTAAATTGTACCTAAATTGTACCTCATCCCATTTCTGCTTTGCACTATATAGTACTGTACATTAGTACACTGCATAGTATTGTATATTATATGGTAACTCAGAACATTGTACATATGTCTATACCGAACACTGTGACCTCATTTTCTTCTTCTAAATTACATGCTATACTATGTTATTTGATACTATCTTGTCTAGCACAGTCTCTGGAGCGTAACAGTAAGAAGCATTTTGTATGAAAGTATTCTGTACTTCTGTATGACAACTATTAAAGAAACTTGAACTAAAGAAACTTGAACTTGAAACTTAATATAAGTTCACATAGCTAGGAAACAATGCTAAACACTCAAAAAGGCCATTTATAAGATAGTTCCCCTTTAATTCCATGATTTTACTCAAGTAAATATCTGTTACAAGCTTCGGTCTTAAGTAGAAAAATGCGATTTTTAATCTAGATTAATCTAGATTAATTACAGAAAATTGTGAGATTAATTAGTAAAAAAAAAATTCAATCTATTGACAGCACTAGTTGAAACAGGTCCTGTCTGTCTCTGTTTAAACGTCCTGTCTGTCTCTGTTTAAACGTCCTGTCTGTCTCTGTTGAAACAGGTCCTGTGTGTCTCTGTTTAAACGTCCTGTCTGTCTCTGTTGAAACAGGTCCTGTGTGTCTCTGTTTAAACGTCCTGTCTGTCTCTGTTGAAACGTCCTGTCTCTCTGTTTAAACAGGTTCATCATAAAACCGAGTTTGGCTCCAACCTGACGGGACATGGATTCCCCGATCCGGGACACCTGGACAACGTCCAGGACGAGCTGCGCGCTCAGGGCATCACAGCGGACGACAGCGGTCCCACAGAGAAATGATGAGAGGAGGAGAGGAGGAGTGGTCAGGACAGAGAGAGGCGAGGAGAAATGGTCCAAACGGCTAACAACAGGAGAGAAGAAGAAGAGGCACCCAGCAAGACTATGCCAGCAGGGGGCAGTGTTGAGCCTCAGTCACCAGGGACATTCTGGGGGAAATGTTCACCTCTTGTCTCCAGTACGGTTAGGATTAAGGGTTATTAACAGTAAGGTTAATATTAGGGGTTACGGTAAGAGTTAGGTTTATAAACAGTAAGGTTAATATTAGGGGTTATGGTGAGAGTTAGGTGTATAAACAGTACGGTTAAGCCTAGGGGTTAAAGCTGCAATAACTATTTTCTATTCAAACAGTATTCAAAACTTCTTACGACCACTTGCTATCAGAAGGTCTCGTTGAGTCATGGTGTCTCTACTCAATCAACCCTATGCATTTAAGAAATACTTTTTTCAGTGAATCTCTTAATTACATCAATATTGTGCCGTCAGACCAGTGTTGTGTTTGTAGGTGAAGTATTGAACTACCTTGTTGAACAACCAGGACGTGCCCAGTAGAAGGTTTTATGTATCTACTAGTAATCCACGCACAAAAACAGCTTTCTTATTTCCTTCTTTTCTTTAGCAAACAAGATTGTGCCAATCGGGTAGTTTTATATACGTGATGAGGCTTTCGTTTGGGGGGAAAAGGAGTTTTGTTTACTTGCTCATTACTGCCCTCTAGTGGTCGGGAAATGGTCATTGCAGCTTTAAAGTAAGCGTTAGGTTCATAAACATACAATAGGGAGTCCTGGTGTTCATACTTGCATACCTTCACCCAGAACGTTCCTCGAGTCTCCTCTCTGAGGACGCTTGTCTCTTTCGTTTCTTTTTCGCTGATCAAGAGTTCGCCTGTCAAATTGGGGGCCATGTCAACTTTTCAACCAATCACATGAGAACATCTGCAGAGGCGGGGGAGTGTTGTGGGCGGGGCACCAGCAGAGAGGAAAGTTAGATGGATGGATGGATGGATAGATAGATAGATAGATAGATAGATAGATAGATAGATAGATAGATAGATAGATAGATAGATAGATAGATAGATAGATAGATAGATAGATAGATAGATAGATAGATAGATGGATAGATGGATAGATGGATAGATGGATAGATGGATAGATGGATAGATGGATAGATGGATGGATGGATGGATGGATGGATGGATGGATGGATGGATGGATGGATGGATGGATGGATGGATGGATGGATGGATGGATGGATGGATGGATGGATAGATAGATAGATAGATAGATAGATAGATAGATAGATAGATAGATAGATAGATAGATAGATAGATAGATAGATAGATAGATAGATAGATAGATAGATAGATAGATAGATAGATAGATAGATAGATGGATAGATGGATAGATGGATAGATGGATAGATAGATAGATGGAGGGAGAGAGGATAAGATATCAGGGGATCTGAGGGCTGTTTAGTTTAGGATCTGTTGACTGTTACTGTTGTCAATACAGTCAAATAATACTACTGACAGTTTCATGTACGAGATAACTAGTTACAAAATACTGACAGTTTCATGTACGAGATAAGTAATTACAAAATACTGACAGTTTCATGTACTAGATGACCGGTACTAAATACTGACCAGGTGAGAATGAGTTGGTACTAATAATAACATAAACTAGTGGCAACACTTTTACTCACTACATAACATCTGTAACAGTTCATGAAGATGTTCATAATCAACCATAATGCATTATAATTGTGGTTATGAACACAGAAACCACATCAGTAACCAGACTAAATGACACATTAGATACTAAACCACTTCACTTCACATGTTGTGTGATCTGACATGATATTCTAATCTCTCAAACTCAGCACCATCATGCCTCTGACATCATCATATCACATTACAGTCTGTTTTAAGTCTTCGTGCTTTTAAAGTAAAGTGTTACCACACAGGTTTTACACTACTGCGAGAAAGAGATGGTTAAAAGAGAGAGAGACGCGATTAGTATTCGGGACGGAGGGGACAAAGACGGAGAGGTCAGAGAGGGAGGGGGAGGGGACTCGGCGGAGGAGAAGAAGAAAAGAGAGGAAGAAAGAGGAAGAGAGACGGTAAACAGAATGTAGTCTAGGATAGCAGTAGTAGAACTAACGTGTAACACGGTCCTTAACACAGAGTGAGAAGGTAAAACAGATAAGAGAGAGAGGGCGAGAGAGAGAGAGAGGCTGCTTTGTCCCAAAACCACCTGCTTTTGCAGTCGAGGTAAAGTTTTGGGGCTAGCTGTGTTCGTGTGCTCGCACTCCCCCCTTGTGGCCATTATCCACAACTGCACCTTGTGATCAGCAATGCTACTGGAACGAAACCCCGAAGGGTTTTTAATTAGTATTGAGTTATTCACTTGTATTATCATGTTATCACTGCCACTATTATCCTCATTTAACATCATTCCATGTATTGTACTTTATACTCCTGAAGTAATCGTTTTTTCTTTGTATGAATTATGTCAGAATGAGATGTGGGTTTTGTACGCGACTGTGACAAGAGACGAAAAGGACGGAAGGTCAAATGTCTCTTAGCAATGGCTTCACTTGTTGGCCTCAAACATATCTTTTAAAATCCATTTATTTTCCACCTCTGTGTTAAATTAGGTTTAGGTGTGTGATGTCTCCAGTCAGGTTATTAAGGTCAGGAGTTAGGTTTATAAAAACAACCTTTTAGGTGAACATTCTGACAAAGCTTTTTTTTGCAGCTCAGCCAACAAGCGATGACCCTTGAGCAAGGCAGGGAACTAACACAAGCTGGATGCTAATGGCTTTGAGCTATTATGTGATCTTCGGGGTCAGAGGCCATACCTCTGTTTGGTGGGGGGGGGGGGTCTAAATGGACGGCTACATTCTAGGATGGACCAGAAGAGGACTGGTCACTGATGTCATGGAAATGTTGGCTTCCCTGTAAACCACCAAGGAAACTATGACGGAAGGAAGGGTCGTTTGTTGCCTTGTTAACGTTAGGTTATGACTATAACCAAGTTCTGTTAGTTAGGGGCGATGCTTGGCATCGCCTTCTGCACTATCTCGCGTACGTGCACGCGTACTGAATAAACCACAAATGTACCTCTAATACCAGTATTAGTCTGACCACACCCCTCATCAGCTTACCTTCATAAGCAGGTGTGTGGTCACCTGCTCTCCTCCTTCCCAAGCTTTCACCACAAGGTGAGGACAAGGGCTGCAGCGGCGTCCGATGCCAAGCATCGCCCCTAACTAACAGAACTTGGTTATAGTCATAACCTAACGTTCTGTATCGTTAGTGGCTTAGCTTGGCATCGCCTTCTGCACAAGGGAGGCCAAGCGGAGCCACTTGGCTGACAAATACACCCCGCTGACAGCCCCCCAAAACCATCAGAACAGGGAGGGCCGAGCCCCCCCGACCCCCCCTAATGGAGGGTAGCCCCCCTATTAGGGACGTCACGGGAGGGCGACGGACCCGACCGTGCGAAGAGGCACCCAAGCAACTCAACGCACAGGGTGAGCAGACCGTGGCTTGACCCACGACTACACACACGCACAACCCGCATGCCACCCGGGAACGAACGGAGGAACAACCTCGTTACTGCCCCCAGAATCACGGGGTCAAGGGCAAACCCAACCCCGTGGCAAGGCCGTAGCAGCGGAGCACGAAGGAAGACCCAGACCCACCAAAAGGACTGGACTCCCTGGAATGGGGGCCCGGAGAAGTCCATGATGCCAGCATCAAGACCCCACCAGGTGGGCACGTAGTGCCCCGCCCCCCACATCGCCAGCGTATTCGGACAAAGGCCCCTCAGTTACTGCACCTGGTATTCCCAGGCGGAACCAACCAGGCCAGTAAGCCGAGCGGGCCCCGTCCCCCCAATAGTACACCGCCTGGCACACTGACCCTGCAGAATAGGCAGTCAGCATGGCCGTAAGCACACAAAAAAGGTTAACCAACGGAAGCAGGCAGCGCACCGGGGAAAAACCAGGCAACTGCTAACCCTGGAGACTGCGGACGAGACAGGCGCCAGAGGGGACAGCTGAACACAGCCGCCCCGGCGGAAGGAGCGTAAGCTGGCGGTGTTGCATGACCAAGCCTCCATTTAACAACCCCCACCCAGAGGGGTCGAGGCAGAGAAGGCTGACACGATTGGCAGACGTCATGAACGTGCAGGGGCACCCTCAACCGGTGAACCCGGGAGTTGACACTGCTCCAACACACCAGGGAATCAACCACCTCGGTGTTACCCAATGCGGTGGTTGTTCCTATAACCCCTCAAGAAAAAACTCCAAAACACACCTGCGGGTATACACCGGCTATACCGCAGTACAAGTGTTTCAGTTTCCAAAAAGGGTTAACCCAGGCCTACGGGTCGCAAACATCACTTCGGACCGGGCCTGGCGGTACGGGAAGCACAGGGTCACCAGAGGAGGTCAAAAAACCACCCCCACAGGCCCCTCTTCGCCATGCGTGAGAGAGGAGCGAAAAACAATGGAGAACCAGCCCCTAAGCACACCGTACCTGGTATTCCCCGGCGGTCTCCCAACCAAGTACTAACCAGGACCAACCTGTGTAGCGGCCGAGATCCGACGAGATCGAGCGCGTACAGAATGGCATGGCTGTAAGCCATGACGACAGTGCTGAGTAAAAACATACCCAACCAGGGTCTCCATAGCGCTTAACCCTGTGACACCCAGACCGACCTGGCATTTTTCCCCCTGAAAAAAGCCCAAGTCCCTCAGGGTACCAGAACAGCAGATCTGCATCCCCGGCGGACAACGGGTTCAACTGATCTGGACCAGCGTGACCAGAACCAGTCCCGTGCCCTAACCACGCCGACATGCCTACTCCAGGAGAAGGGCAGATATGCGTGTTGATCTTAACATGAAAAGAAGGCGCCACCCAGACGTCGGGACGAACCGCGCCTGGTGGCCCACCCCAAGGGCGTGAGACCCCACTACATATGTTCAGATCCATCCCGTCATCATCCCCCAGACATGAACGAGGATCCGTCGACAACCCACCCAGGTCATGGGATGTGGTCGCCGGAAGAGGAAAAACCCCCATCTCAGTTGCTTTATAAAAACGCTGTTTCAACCACAAGCAACTAAGGCGTGCCAGTCAATCGCCTGTTTACAGCGAGCTAGCACTATACGTGCGTCGGGACACACCCCCATCAATGAACAGGCTATTTAGACCTGTCATTGAATCCCCAAGGCGCCCAGGGGAACGACAAGAGGGGTGTGACACTCCCTAACTCCAACACTTCTGGAATAGAAAGAAGGAAGCATCAACAGTATGTATCCCAGTCTACACAGCCGGGGTAAAAAATGTTCACATTTTTACATCCCACCACCCTCCCATAGGAAAGAGATGGGGATCCCCAGAGAGACTTCCCACGCGAGCTGTACAGATTGAAAAGAATATATTGCACCTTGAGCCATGTAAAAAACTGGTTTTAGGGCCTCCGGGGAAGAGGCACCGAACCCATACACACTCAATAAACGAATTGAATCGAATATACATACAATAGAAAAGGACCCTTCTAGAGGGTCCACTCACTTTGACAATCTGAGGAGGAAGGCTCTGTACTCTGATGGAGGCTTCCTCACATGGATCACATGGAAGAAGGAGTCCGAACTCACAGAAGGCCTGAGTAGGCGCTTGGTGAGGAGGAGCCCTGACCACCCCCCCTGAAAACAGATCCATCACATGGACCTGAACAGCACACGGAAGTCCTACCAACAGAGACGCGCACGGTGACGTACTCCATGGCGGGGGAATTCCTGCGGTGCACACGCCCAATATACCAGGCCGTGGGACCAGGAACTCCCTCCCCCCCCCCCCCCCCCCCCCCCCGTAACGTGCCGAACCGCCACGTGACGGGAACCTTGAAGGACAGGGGGTGTACCCCTGACCGACAGAACAATGGGGAGAGGAAAGGTTACCAGTTCACCCCTTTACGACCCCACACCCATGATACGACGTAACGACAAAAAGAGAATATGACACAGTCATAGTCAGCTCTATGAAGCGTTTCACAGCTCCACACAGCGCACGAGCTAACCTGCTATCTGATTTTTACTAAGGAAAAACACAGAATAGAGAGGGCTCTAAGAACCCCGGTCCAACATACACATGTGCTTCTGTGGCCAGTACAACCCAGTTGTAGGTCACATGACACACACAACCCATCATCATCACAATGAGAGAATACATCATTCTTGATTAGTATCGACCACAGGCCTTGCTAAGCACACATGACAGCAACCAAACCAATTTCCCTTTAGGAAATAAGTTTCTCCAGCAGACTTAGCACAACCTCAGCAATCAAGCTGAGAGTTACATCGTATCCCTACCACACAAAAGACACAATTAATGCACAACATGTCTGATAGGAGGTGATAAAGTCCCCAGGGAACCGGGGGGGGAAAAACACAATCCTCCTATTTTACCCTCAATACGGCCAGTTAAAACAGGAAAACCTGTTAATGTGTGAACTCACTGTCCATTGTCATTACAGTCTGAGAAAGAACATTCTTTTACTCACTCGTCACCAAGCATAGCTTCATAGGTTAGTTGCCTTAGTAGTGAGTACACGGTACACATAAACACCATGATGTTTCTCACACAACAACCAGATCAATACATCACGACCTGCACGGAGAAGCTACTGCCAGTGACAAAAACAGCTCACACACAACCCGCAACGTATCTCAAATGCATTGCAACAACACACGTTTTGGGAAAAAACACCGTCATTCACAATACATTTAGCAAGGTAAAACCAGAAGACGTGTTATGAGGGTCTGGCCAACCCCGTACCTGCCCGGAACGCAGATCAGCGAAGTGCAGTCACAAGCCACCGTAGAACACAGCCCTCTTTGTTGACGCAATCCCCGTCTAGGCTCAGGCAGGGTTGACGAACATCCCCTGTCAAGGATGACGTCGTGGTCAAGAGTGTAAAACATGTTAAAAATCAAAGCATGTTCAACAGAATAGCATCAAGCTAACGGCTGCTCCAACCGTTCGGGTGCTATCGCTTCCGCTCGCGAGACGCCGATCTACGACGCACGCGATCAGGAGCGAGCTCCCGGCGGCGCGCGAGAAGCCAAGCTACCCCGCGCCAGGCCACCGACCGGCTAACCGTAAGCTATGAACATGTAAACAATGACATAACACTCACCCAGACAGGCCGCCGTTCTGAACCCTCCTCACTTTTTAAGAGAAAAGAGAAAACAAGACGTCAACACCGCTTCACAACGGTGACATTAACACGTCCGGCGGAATCAGCACAGTACCAACTGGCCTGTATAGCCGACTTTGAACATGAATCTGCCGCTATCGCACATTACATGCACATATCCCCTCGTGAAGGAATACTCTCATTTGGATATGAAAGATGGGGTCTTAACACGGTGACAGAGAGAATCCACTCGTCCAGAACACACAGGGATCACCAGTGTCAATGGTCGCGGCCCACTAGTTAAAACTATAATGGTCGCCAGACCAAGGCCTTCTGTCGCCTAGACGGCTAAACAAAGGACCCTAGCCTGGGGCCGGTTTCCATAAACTTTGTCTAGTAGCCCCCATAGCACTAACAGACAAGTGGAGCCCGCCAGCAAACACTACTCACCCAACCTGGAACGCACCGCTCCTCACAACAGCGGCATGTCCGACAGTTCAGCTGTGGCCTGACAGGTTTCACCCCAACAAACACAGCAAGGAACTGCAGTTGAGAAGCATGCAGCGGCGTGCTCCCAATACGAAAACCGGTGGAGGGTTTGTAGAATGATCATCATCTTCTAGACACTCCAGTACGAAGACAATATCGCCGTATTTTCTCGAAAATAGTGAGAGAGAAAATAAAGATATGATGTCAACGTATCCTTGTTTCCCAAGCTGTTCCTAATCCAATTTCTTCCATCATGGTGTCAAGTGTGGGGATCTACCGAGGCACCTCTTCCTTGTGGTGAAAGCGAGAAGGAGGAGAGCAGGTGACCACACACCTGCTTATGAAGGTAAGCTGATGAGGGGTGTGGTCAGACTAATACTGGTATTAGAGGTACATTTGTGGTTTATTCAGTACGCGTGCACGTACGCGAGATAGTGCAGAAGGCGATGCCAAGCTAAGCCACTAACGATACAGAACTAGCTAACATTGATATATTGGTTGATTTTTTTTTATTTTTTTTATTTGAATACAGGCTTCGATAGAACTGGCACCCAAGCAGAGCATAGAACGTGACGGCGCTTCCTCCTTTTCGTAGTTCCCTTGGTGACCACCGGGGGACACATTGAGACGTGAGGCCGTCTCCCAGTGACGGCGTCAGCGTGCTCTCCCTCTAATGTTACATTTGGGACTTCAGTCTGCGGCGGTGAAGACCCCAGGGTTCAGACCCACCGGTACTTCTTTCTTTCTTGTCTTTACGTCCATTGTTCTGTTAACCCTTTCACTGCCACACGACATCCGGTTAACCCTTTCACTGTGACAAAAAAAAAAAAAAAAAAAAAAGCATCCGCGGAGCTAATGATGGAGTATCGCCGTCGGTTGTGTGATAGTAAAGGGCTAACCCTCTGTCGTGTGGCAGTGAAGGGGTTAAAAGATTCACACACGGGTCGCTGGACGTGTAGAGGCTTCTCTGATTGGTACAGGGGTCGTGTAGAGGCTTCTCTGATTGGTACAGAGGTCGTGTAGAGGCTTCTCTGATTGGTACAGAGGTCGTGTAGAGGCTTCTCTGATTGGTACAGAGGTCGTGTGGAGGCTTCTCTGATTGGTACAGAGGTCGTGTAGAGGCTTCTCTGATTGGTACAGAGGTTGTGTAGAGGCTTCTCTGATTGGTACAGAGGTCGCGTAGAGGCTTCTCTGATTGGTACAGGGGTCGTGTAGAGGCTTCTCTGATTGGTACAGAGGTCGTGTAGAGGCTTCTCTGATTGGTACAGAGGTCGCGTAGAGGCTTCTCTGATTGGTACAGGGGTCGTGTAGAGGCTTCTCTGATTGGTACAGAGGTCGTGTAGAGGCTTCTCTGATTGGTACAGAGGTCGTGTAGAGGCTTCTCTGATTGGTACAGAGGTCGTGTAGAGGCTTCTCTGATTGGTACAGGGGTCGTGTAGAGGCTTCTCTGATTGGTACAGAGGTCGTGTAGAGGCTTCTCTGATTGGTACAGAGGTCGTGTGAAGGCTTCTCTGATTGGTACAGAGGTCGCGTAGAGGCTTCTCTGATTGGTGTACAGAGGTTGTGTAGAGGCTTCTCTGATTGGTACAGAGGTCGTGTAGAGGCTTCTCTGATTGGTACAGAGGTCGTGTAGAGGCTTCTCTGATTGGTACAGAGGTCATGTAGAGGCTTCTCTGATTGGTACAGAGGTCGTGTAGAGGCTTCTCTGATTGGTACAGAGGTGCACCTATATCTCCTCTGGCGTGAGAGAGCGCTCGGTATATCGAGCAAAGTATCCATATCGTTCAAAATGGAGAGCTCAAAATAAAGGACTTATATTTGTACTCGGTCTGGGAAAACAAAGAGGCGTTGATCGGTGCACCTCTAACTTGTGATGTCATCTTGTATGGGGGAGGGGGGGGGGGGGGGGGTGATTAAATAAAAAGACAAGTGCTGCTTACTTTTATAAAGGAGACAAGCATTTGGGACCGAGCGCGGCGGTTGTTTTAAAGTACACTTTCAAGAAGCCGGGTGGCCTAAAAGCAACTCTTGTCAGTGTTTTCCTACCAGGAGAGACTTAAAGAAATAAAACTGGGGCTTGTTGTATTTCTTTAACAGTTAAGAGTGGTTCCATTTGTATTTTGCGCATAATTCTTATTGTTTCCTTTTTAACTTGCTTGGACCAGATATGTGTGGGTTTGTCACTTAAAAGACAACATGAGTTAAGTGGGTATAATTATACAGTACCTATCAGTGATTGGTTTTAGACTACTTCAAAGTTGGTATTCTTACCTGTGATTGGTCTAGACTACTTCAAAGTTGGTATTCTTACCTGTGATTGGTCTAGACTACTTCAAAGTCGGTATACTTAACCTGTGATTGGTCTAGACTACTTCAAAGTTGGTATTCTTACCTGTGATTGGTCTAGACTACTTCAAAGTCGGTATACTTAACCTGTGATTGGTCTAGACTACTTCAAAGTCGGTATACTTAACCTGTGATTGGTCTAGACTACTTCAAAGTTGGTATTCTTAACCTGTGATTGGTCTAGAGTCGACTACTTCAAAGTCGGTATACTTACCTAATGATTGGCTACTTATAATGCGAGTTGTCCTGGTGGAGGAGTACAGTACTCCGCCCCCATCTGGTGTTCTAAGTAGGTAAAAAAAACAAATGTAATAATAAACGATGTGCAAATGCTGCTCGATCCACATCTGTTAACGACGGGCCCTGAGTTCACGAGTTGGGTCCATAAGTGACTCCTTTTATTATCACAATATTACGAGGTCCGTGTCTGATGTGCGTCCGTGTATAGAATGTATGCGCGTGTTTATACGTGATGTGTGTGGGTGAGTGTGTTTAGAATCTGTGTACCTCATGTGGCTCACCGGAGGTACTAACGGGGCCTCTCTCAACCTTTATGCCGATGATGGTATGGTACTCCTTTATTGTTGTTACCCTTTTTCTTCTTCTTACTTTTTAATTTTTTAATATCTAATGTAGTTATACGTTTATGCTTTTTAATAATTATTTTCTCTTGTTCCTGCGATAGAATAAAGCTCTTTTTTTATTTTGTACGTTTATGTCGTATAGTGTCTTTTGTTTCACTCGTCAGTCCTGCTGTCTTGTGTTTTTCTTCCTCCATAGTAGACTTTGAGGGTCAAATATACCAGGCCAAGCCCCCTCTCTCTGTTCTCCTGTGTGTGGGTCTTTGTGGGCCGGGGGTTTGATTCCTGATACTGGAAATTAGATTAGATCAGATCAGGCCGAGAAACACCTGGAGACGTTCCACACTCCAAGACCTAAAGAACATCGGAGTGAGCTGGCAAGAAGCAAAGGCCCAGAAGAGAGTGAGATGGAGAGCTCTGGTGGACGCCCTATGCCCCCCAACGGGCTAAAGAGGATTAAGTCAAGTAAATCAAGATCAGATTAGATTCAAATGTATTGTCATCGTACAGCACAAGTACAGTACAACAAAAATAAGTTTGGCATCCAACCAGTGTGCAAATGTAACAGTAAATTGTAATAGTAATATACAATGTACAGGTGATTAAACTGGGTATAAAATATATAAATTAGTACTACTGAGTAATAGTGCTAATCAGATGTATGTACAGAGTTGTAGTATTAATATGTACAGTGACAGGTATAAAGGCACTATGGTAGTACAGAAAGTCATACTGGCCAGCAGCGTAACTAGTAAGAGTATAGATATGGGATATGGGCACACCTCACCTCCGAAAAAACCCTTACTGCTCCATATCCATCAACAACCACTCTATCCTCCCCTCCCCCACAGTGAAAAACGTGGGTGTTCTTTTTGACCCCCAAACTATCATTCGAACCACACATCAATAACATCACCAAGACATGCTTTCACCTCAGGAACATTTCCCGCATTAGACCACTACTGTCCCCCTCCGACACTGAAAAGCTGGTTCATGCCCTCATTTTCTCCCGTCTAGATTACTGTAATGCATTGCTCATTGGCTCAACATCTAAATCCCTCCATAAACTTCAACTAGTCCAGAACACCTCAGACCGCATCATCACCCGCTGCCCCAAATTCTCCGACATCACACCTGTCCTCTCCTCACTTCACTGGCTCCCTTTTAAGTATAGGCTTGACTTTAACACATTGAGCGCCACGCTCTTTTCCCATCTTTAGCAAATGGCGCCAGCGTTATAGCTCCAAATCAAGCTCAACTTCTTTCATGCAACAGTTGAGTCTGTCCTTTTGTATGGCAGTGAATGCTGGACCTTGAAGCCCACCCTGCAGAAGTCCTTGGATGGGTGCTACACCAGAATGATGCGTGTGGTGCTCAACATCAACAGGGATGAGCATGTCACTAATGCAAACTTGTATGGGGGGGCAGGGACGTGCACAGGACTTTAGAGGGGCAGGTGC
>NW_028174875.1:421020-576318 GCF_963971535.1 Notolepis coatsorum
AGACCGACTGTGGGGGGTAAGTGCGCAGCGACCAGGAAGGGGATTGGGAATTGGCATAACGACTAACAAAATCGGAGGGAAAATGGAGGGGGGAAAAAGATCAATAAAAAAAAGAAAAAAACAATAGCCCATAATCCATTTTCCCAATGATAAATCCCTATACGGGTGGAACAACCAGTGACGTCAGACTACACCTCCCTATATTAAATAATCTCATATTAAGATTAGATTAGACCGTTACTGGTGACAATACCAGCCTGTTGTGGAATATTTCAAATGAGCCACGACGGTGAACTGTAGACATTTAGACGTCAATTTGTATATATAAAAAATATAGAACATAGTTTATTTCTGTGTTCAAAGAGCTCAGTTTACAATCAGACACGCACACGCACGTCTGACCAGAAAGTGAGAAAGAGCTCTGGTCAGAACTTACATTAAATGCATAATCGACATGACGTACATAAGATACCAGATATGACAAGAAAGGTAAACAAAAAAATGCCCTAGTGAGAGAATGAAAACAAAGATGGGCTCTAGGGCTTTGTTATGTCTTCACACTAGAACTGGAGAAACTGGAGAATAGGCCAAATGTCATATCTCCTAACCTTGGTCGTTGTTAAGAGAGACACTATTAAGACTGTCGCGCTAGTGTCTGAGCTGTATACTAGACTAGTTGATCATATTAACTAGTCAAGGCTGTAAGACATAGAATATGTATTTTAACACAGATCTATAGACATAATATTTTCCTATCACACAGGAACTTGAAGGAAATACACTTGTTTGCCATCTTCCCCAGTCATCTCTGTGTGTCTCTCTCTCTCTCTCTCTCTCTCTCTCCTCTCTCTCTCTCTCTCTCTCTCTCTCTCTCTCTCTCTCTCTCTCTCTCAGTCTCTCCCTGTGTCTCTCTCTCTCTGTCTCTCCTCCTCTCCTCTCTCTCTCTCTGTCTCTCTGTGTGTCTCTCGCTGTGTGTCTCTCTCTGTGTCTCTCTCTGTGTCTCCCCCCTCTCTATCTCTGTCTGTATCTCTCTCTCTCTCCCCCTCTCTCTCTCCCCCCCCCCCCTCTCTCCTCTCTCTCTCTCTCTCTCTCTCTCTCTCTCTCTCTCTCTCTCTCTCTCTCCTCTCTCTCTCTCTCTCTCTCTCTCTCTCTCTCTCTCTCTCTCTGTGTCTCCCCCCCTCCCCTCCCCCCCCCCCCCCTCTCCTCTCTCGGTGTTGAGACTGCTCCTGGTGGCGTGGGGTGGGATCACAGGTTGATCCTCTCTCTGTGTGTCTCCTCACTAGTGTTAGACTGCTCCTGGTGGCGTGGGGTGGGATCACAGGTTGATCCTCTCTCTGTGTGTCTCCTCTCTGTCTCTAGGTGTTGAGACTGCTCCTGGTGGCGTGGGGTGGGATCACAGGTTGATCCTCTCTCTGTGTGTCTCCTCTCTGTCTCTAGGTGTTGAGACTGCTCCTGGTGGCCTGGGGTGGGATCACAGGTTGATCCTCTCTCTGTGTGTCTCCTCTCTGTCTCTAGGTGTTGATGACTGCTCCTGGTGGCGTGGGGTGGGATCACAGGGTTGATCCTCTCTCTGTGTGTCTCCTCTCTAGGTGTTGAGACTGCTCCTGGTGGCCTGGGGTGGGATCACAGGTTGATCCTCTCTCTGTGTGTCTCCTCTCTGTCTCTAGGTGTTGAGACTGCTCCTGGTGGCCTGGGGTGGGATCACAGGTTGATCCTCTCTCTGTGTGTCTCCTCTCTCTCTCTAGGTGTTGAGACTGCTCCTGGTGGCCTGGGGTCGCAGGTTGATCTTCTCCGTGGGAACGTCCAGCACCTCAGGAGAGTCGGACACGGTCATCTGGAACGAGGTACTTAACCCTTTCACCACCCCGCACTACCACACGGGTTAACCCTTTCACTGCCACGATACGCAGAAGGTTAACCCCATTTCACTGCCGCACGACAAAAGCGTTAACCCTTTCACTACCACACTACCGTCTGTGGTGTGATAGTGAAAGGGTGATGAGTTGCTGAGAGAGATGCTTCTTCCTGTAAAAATGCTTTGTGTGTATTGTCTGTACGTGTGTGTGTGTGTGTGTGTGTGTGTGTGTGTCTCTGTTGAAACAGGTTGTTACAACCAAGCATAATGACTTGCCCTAAGGCCTCAACAGTCACAGGGAATATGGCTCGTTTCCCGGTAGGCCTGGGTTGTAAAATGGTGGACAACAAGAAGTCGGGACACGTTTTCACCACAAGAATAACAATATTTATTTAACAACTATAACACCAGCCTCCTTGGTTCAGGATATAATATTAATATTTACAAGCAGCTGAAAAAAAAGAGCAAGCACGAGGCTCAAAATGATGAGCGGACAGGTGAGAGACACCTGCCGTGACGATGAGCTCTATAGGGCGCGGAGCCTCGTCAGCACACCTGTGTTCAATCTAGGGCTGTCCCCGACTAAGGATTTGGATGGTCGACTAGGATTGGTTGACAAAAAAATATATATATATAATTTTTTTTTTTTTTTTTATCATTCCATTTGGGCTGTGGGGGTGCCTAATGTCTGAAGGAGTCGACTGAAGGCTTCTTGTCCTCTGCAAAAGCATGCAATTGGTCCACTGATGGATACATCTTGATATTTGTCTAGTCTAGTGTGTTCATTAGATGGGTGAAATCCTCTTTCAGTGCCTCTGTGCCTGTTTTCTTAGGCAGTTAGCCTCTGGTATGCGTGCCATTAGCGTTAGCCACGCTTCTAGGCCTCTTTTCTTTTGGAAAGAATGATAATAAAAAAAAATATATATATATTTTATTTTTTATTATTATATTTGACTAAGAGGTTGGCCAGTCGACTACGGCTCCTTTCGACCGATTAGTCGACTAATCGATTAATAGGGGTCAGCCCTAGTTCAATTACAACAAAGAAAGTGTGTCAATTACAACCTGAAACCCACCAATTAGTGAAGCTGTTTGCAAGTGTAGCTGCTGTACAATGAATGAGTCGAGTCGGGTTGTGTCTCAATGGCGTGTGTTGCAGAACACAAGTAAACATACCACACTCTCTCCAGGACGTGAGACAGGTATATATATTATACAGGCACCGGCTCAGTACGCCCACCGGGTGGAGCTGTAGAGCAGCCTGTAACATCTCCCTTCCTTTAGTAAGTGTCAACATCAATCCGTGCACACCTTAGGTAGTATCAGAACACCTCAGCAATAACAACTACAATTAAACACAGAACAACAGAATCACAATTTTCCAACATTCCCCAAATTTTCAACGTTCTGAACTTTCAGCAGTATATTTGCTTGTTTTTTTTCCCCCCATTGACTCATGCACCTTTTTGAGAATCATCTGACATGATGAAGATGGAACACATTTTTGTTGTTAATATGATTTATATTACTGGTAGTTCATACAAGACATTATCGTCCTCTAAGCCAATCTGCACTTTAACATAGGCCTGGGTTGTTTTTATTTCTGTTAACGCCACAGATATAAGAGAGAGGTCTTTAAAGCTGAGTCAATGTTGATGGTTTTGTTGAACATTTGTATTTCACAGGAGAGAGACTGTATTCAAAGAAAGCTATTAAAATAGTCTTTGAATCTAAATATACTTTCTTTGTGTTGATTTTACATTAATTCCATGATTTTACTCAAGTAAATATCTGTTACAAGCTTCGGTCTTAAGTAGAAAAATGCGATTTTTAATCTAGATTAATCTAGATTAATTACAGAAAATTGTGAGATTAATTAGTAAAAAAAAAAATCAATCTATTGACAGCACTAGTTGAAACAGGTCCTGTCTGTCTCTGTTTAAACGTCCTGTCTGTCTCTGTTTAAACGTCCTGTCTGTCTCTGTTGAAACGTCCTGTCTGTCTCTGTTTAAACGTCCTGTCTGTCTCTGTTTAAACGTCCTGTCTGTCTCTGTTTAAACGTCCTGTCTGTCTCTGTTGAAACGTCCTGTCTGTCTCTATTTAAACGTCCTGTCTGTCTCTGTTGAAACAGGTCCTGTCTGTCTCTATTTAAACGTCCTGTCTGTCTCTGTTTAAACGTCCTGTCTGTCTCTGTTGAAACGTCCTGTCTGTCTCTGTTTAAACGTCCTGTCTGTCTCTGTTTAAACGTCCTGTCTGTCTCTGTTTAAACGTCCTGTCTGTCTCTGTTTAAACGTCCTGTCTGTCTCTGTTTAAACGTCCTGTCTGTCTCTGTTTAAACGTCCTGTCTGTCTCTGTTGAAACGTCCTGTCTGTCTCTATTTAAACGTCCTGTCTGTCTCTGTTGAAACAGGTCCTGTCTGTCTCTATTTAAACGTCCTGTCTGTCTCTATTTAAACGTCCTGTCTGTCTCTGTTTAAACAGGTTCATCATAAAACCGAGTTTGGCTCCAACCTGACGGGACATGGATTCCCCGATCCGGGACACCTGGACAACGTCCAGGACGAGCTGCGCGCTCAGGGCATCACAGCGGACGACAGCGGTCCCACAGAGAAATGATGAGAGGAGGAGAGGAGGAGTGGTCAGGACAGAGAGAGGAGAGGAGGAGTGGTCAGGACAGAGAGAGGCGAGGAGAAATGGTCCAAACGGCTAACAACAGGAGAGAAGAAGAAGAGGCACCCAGCAAGACTATGCCAGCAGGGGGCAGTGTTGAGCCTCAGTCACCAGGGACATTCTGGGGGAAATGTTCACCTCTTGTCTCCACTACGGTTAGGTTATTAACAGTAAGGTTAATATTAGGGGTTACGGTAAGAGTTAGGTTTATAAACAGTAAGGTTAATATTAGGGGTTATGGTGAGAGTTAGGTGTATAAACAGTACGGTTAAGCCTAGGGGTTAAAGCTGCAATAACTATTTTCTATTCAAACAGTATTCAAAACTTCTTACGACCACTTGCTATCAGAATGTCTCGTTGAGTCATGGTGTCTCTACTCAATCAACCCTATGCATTTAAGAAATACTTTTTTCAGTGAATCTCTTAATTACATCAATATTGTGCCGTCAGACCAGTGTTGTGTTTGTAGGTGAAGTATTGAACTACCTTGTTGAACAACCAGGACGTGCCTAGTAGAAGGTTTTATGTATCTACTAGTAATCCACGCACAAAAACAGCTTTCTCATTTCCTTCTTTTCTTTAGCAAACAAGATTGTGCCAATCGGGTAGTTTTATATCTATACGTGATGAGGCTTTCGTTCGGGGAGAAAGGAGTTTTGTTTACTTGCTCATTACTGCCCTCTAGTGGTCGGGAAATGGTCATTGCAGCTTTAAAGTAAGCGTTAGGTTCATAAACATACAATAGGGAGTCCTGGTGTTCATACTTGCATACCTTCACCCAGAACGTTCCTCGAGTCTCCTCTCTGAGGACGCTTGTCTCTTTAGTTTCTTTTTCGCTGATCAAGAGTTCGCCTGTCAAATTGGGGGCCATGTCAACTTTTCAACCAATCACATGAGAACATCTGCAGAGGCGGGGGAGTGTTGTGGGCGGGGCACCAGCAGAGAGGAAAGTTAGATGGATGGATGGATGGATGGATAGATAGATAGATAGATGGATGGATGGATGGATGGATGGATGGATGGATGGATGGATGGATGGATGGATGGATGGATAGATAGATGGAGGAAGAGAGGATAAGATATCAGGGGATCTGAGGGCTGTTTAGTTTAGGATCTGTTGACTGTTACTGTTGTCAATACAGTCAAATAATACTACTGACAGTTTCATGTACGAGATAACTAGTTACAAAATACTGACAGTTTCATGTACGAGATAACTAATTACAAAATACTGACAGTTTCATGTACTAGATGACCGGTACTAAATACTGACCAGGTGAGAATGAGTTGGTACTAATAATAACATAAACTAGTGGCAACACTTTTACTCACTACATAACATCTGTAACAGTTCATGAAGATG
Source organism: Notolepis coatsorum (assembly GCF_963971535.1). Taxonomy (NCBI): domain Eukaryota; kingdom Metazoa; phylum Chordata; class Actinopteri; order Aulopiformes; family Paralepididae; genus Notolepis; species Notolepis coatsorum. The sequence continues at coordinate 426,908 of NW_028174875.1, forward strand.
TTCATAATCAACCATAATGCATTATAATTGTGGTTATGAACACAGAAACCACATCAGTAACCAGACTAAATGACACATTAGATACTAAACCACTTCACTTCACATGTTGTGTGATCTGACATGATATTCTAATCTCTCAAACTCAGCACCATCATGCCTCTGACATCATCATATCACATTACAGTCTGTTTTAAGTCTTTGTGCTTTTAAAGTAAAGTGTTACCACACAGGTTTTACACTACTGCGAGAAAGAGATGGTTAAAAGAGAGAGAGACACGATTAGTATTCGGGATGGAGGGGACAAAGACGGAGAGGTCAGAGAGGGAGGGGGAGGGGACTCGGCGGAGGAGAAGAAGAAAAGAGAGGAAGAAAGAGGAAGAGAGACGGTAAACAGAATGTAGTCTAGGATAGCAGTAGTAGAACTAACGTGTAACACGGTCCTTAACACAGAGCCGCTGAGTGAGAAGGTAAAACAGATAAGAGAGAGGGCGAGAGAGAGAGAGAGAGAGGCTGCTTTGTCCCAAAACCACCTGCTTTTGCAGTCGAGGTCAAGTTTTGGGGCTAGCTGTGTTCGTGTGCTCGCACTCCCCCCTTGTGGCCATTATCCACAACTGCACCTTGTGATCAGCAATGCTACTGGAACGAAACCCCGAAGGGTTTTTAATTAGTATTGAGTTATTCACTTGTATTATCATGTTATCACTGCCACTATTATCCTCATTTAACATCATTCCATGTATTGTACTTTATACTCCTGAAGTAATCGTTTTTTCTTTGTATGAATTATGTCGGAATGAGATGTGGGTTTTGTACGCGACTGTGACAAGAGACGAAAAGGACGGAAGGTCAAATGTCTCTTAGCAATGGCTTCACTTGTTGGCCTCAAACATATCTTTTAAAATCCATTTATTTTCCACCTCTGTGTTAAATTAGGTTTAGGTGTGTGATGTCTCCAGTCAGGTTATTAAGGTCAGGAGTTAGGTTTATAAAAACAACCTTTTAGGTGAACATTCTGACGAGCTTTTTTTTGCAGCTCAGCCAACAAGCGATGACCCTTGAGCAAGGCAGGGAACTAACACAAGCTGGATGCTAATGGCTTTGAGCTATTATGTGATCTTCGGGGTCAGAGGCCATACCTCTGTTTGGTGGGGGGGGGGGGTCTAAATGGACGGCTACATTCTAGGATGGACCAGAAGAGGACTGGTCACTGATGTCATGGAAATGTTGGCTTCCCTGTAAACCACCAAGGAAACTATAACGGAAGGAAGGGTCGTTTGTTGCCTTGTTAACTAGCTAACATTGATATATTGGTTGATTTTTTTGTATTTTTTTTATTTGAATACAGGCTTCGATAGAACTGGCACCCAAGGTCTGGCGCCGAGCAGAGCATAGAACGTGACTACGCTTCCTCCTTTTCATAGTTTCCTTGGTATAGAACGCTGGTATTCTGTTAACCCTTTCACTGCCACACGACATCCGGTTAACCCTTTCACTGTGGCAAAAAAAAAAAAAAAGCATCCGCGGAGCTAATGATGGAGCATCGCCGTCGGTTGTGTGATAGTAAAGGGCTAACCTTCTGTCGTGTGGCAGTGAAGGGGTTAAAAGATTCACACACGGGTCGCTGGACGTGTAGAGGCTTCTCTGATTGGTACAGGGGTCGCGTAGAGGCTTCTCTGATTGGTACAGAGGTTGTGTAGAGGCTTCTCTGATTGGTACAGAGGTCGTGTAGAGGCTTCTCTGATTGGTACAGAGGTCGTGTAGAGGCTTCTCTGATTGGTACAGAGGTCGTGTAGAGGCTTCTCTGATTGGTACAGGGGTCGTGTAGAGGCTTCTCTGATTGGTACAGAGGTCGTGTAGAGGCTTCTCTGATTGGTACAGAGGTCGTGTGAAGGCTTCTCTGATTGGTACAGAGGTCGCGTAGAGGCTTCTCTGATTGGTGTACAGAGGTTGTGTAGAGGCTTCTCTGATTGGTACAGAGGTCGTGTGAAGGCTTCTCTGATTGGTACAGAGGTCGTGTAGAGGCTTCTCTGATTGGTACAGAGGTCGTGTAGAGGCTTCTCTGATTGGTACAGAGGTCGTGTAGAGGCTTCTCTGATTGGTACAGAGGTCATGTAGAGGCTTCTCTGATTGGTACAGAGGTCGTGTAGAGGCTTCTCTGATTGGTACAGAGGTGCACCTATATCTCCTCTGGCGTGAGAGAGCGCTCGGTATATCGAGCAAAGTATCCATATCGTTCAAAATGGAGAGCTCAAAATAAAGGACTTATATTTGTACTCGGTCTGGGAAAACAAAGAGGCGTTGATCGGTGCACCTCTAACTTGTGATGTCATCTTGTATGGGGGAGGGGAGGGGGGGGGGGGGGGGGTGATTAAATAAAAAGACAAGTGCTGCTTACTTTTATAAAGGAGACAAGCATTTGGGACCGAGCGCGGCGGTTGTTTTAAAGTACACTTTCAAGAAGCCGGGTGGCCTAAAAGCAACTCTTGTCAGTGTTTTCCTACCAGGAGAGACTTAAAGAAATAAAACTGGGGCTTGTTGTATTTCTTTAACAGTTAAGAGTGGTTCCATTTGTATTTTGCGCATAATTCTTATTGTTTCCTTTTTAACTTGCTTGGACCAGATATGTGTGGGTTTGTCACTTAAAAGACAACATGAGTTAAGTGGGTATAATTATACAGTACCTATCAGTGATTGGTTTTAGACTACTTCAAAGTTGGTATTCTTACCTGTGATTGGTCTAGACTACTTCAAAGTTGGTATTCTTACCTGTGATTGGTCTAGACTACTTCAAAGTCGGTATACTTAACCTGTGATTGGTCTAGACTACTTCAAAGTTGGTATTCTTACCTGTGATTGGTCTAGACTACTTCAAAGTCGGTATACTTAACCTGTGATTGGTCTAGACTACTTCAAAGTCGGTATACTTAACCTGTGATTGGTCTAGACTACTTCAAAGTTGGTATTCTTAACCTGTGATTGGTCTAGAGTCGACTACTTCAAAGTCGGTATACTTACCTAATGATTGGCTACTTATAATGCGAGTTGTCCTGGTGGAGGAGTACAGTACTCCGCCCCCATCTGGTGTTCTAAGTAGGTAAAAAAACAAATGTAATAATAAACTATGTGCAAATGCTGCTCGACCCACATCTGTTAACGACGGGCCCTGAGTTCACGAGTTGGGTCCATAAGTGACTCCTTTTATTATCACAATATTACGAGGTCCGTGTGTCCGTGTCTGATGTGCGTCCGTGTATAGAATGTATGCGCGTGTTTATACGTGATGTGTGTGGGTGAGTGTGTTTAGAATCTGTACCTCATGTGGCTCACCGGAGGTACTCTCTCGACCTTTATGCCGATGATGGTATGGTACTCCTTTATTGTTGTTACCCTTTTTCTTCTTCTTACTTTTTATTTTTTTTAATATCTAATGTAGTTATACGTTTATGCTTTTTAATAATTATTTTCTCTTGTTCCTGCGATAGAATAAAGGTCTTTTTTATTTTGTACGTTTATGTCGTATCGTGTCTTTTGTTTCACTCGTCGTCAGTCCTGCTGTCTTGTGTTTTTCTTCCTCCATAGTAGACTTTGAGGGTAAAATATACCAGGCCAAGCCCCCTCTCTCTGTTCTCCTGTGTGTGGGTCTTTGTGGGCCGGGGGTTTGATTCCTGATACTGGAAATTAGATTAGATCAGATCAGGCCGAGAAACACCTGGAGACGTTCCACACTCCAAGACCTAAAGAACATCGGAGTGAGCTGGCAAGAAGCAAAGGCCCAGAAGAGAGTGAGATGGAGAGCTCTGGTGGACGCCCTATGCCCCCCAACGGGCTAAAGAGGATTAAGTCAAGTAAATCAAGATCAGATTAGATTCAAATGTATTGTCATCGTACAGCACAAGTACAGTACAACAAAAATAAGTTTGGCATCCAACCAGTGTGCAAATGTAACAGTAAAGTGCAATAGTAATATACAATGTACAGGTGATTAAACTGGGTATAAAATATATAAATTAGTACTACTGAGTAATAGTGCTAATCAGATGTATGTACAGAGTTGTAGTATTAATATGTACAGTGACAGGTATAAAGGCACTATGGTAGTACAGAAAGTCATACTGGCCAGCAGCGTAACTAGTAAGAGTATAGATATGGGATATGGGCACACCTCACCTCCGAAAAAACCCTGACTGCTCCATATCCATCAATATATCCATATCCTTATCCTCCCCTCCCCCACAGTGAAAAACGTGGGTGTTCTTTTTGACCCCCAAACTATCATTCGAACCACACATCAATAACATCACCAAGACATGCTTTCACCTCAGGAACATTTCCCGCATTAGACCACTACTGTCCCCCTCCGACACTGAAAAGCTGGTTCATGCCCTCATCTTCTCCCGTCTAGATTACTGTAATGCATTGCTCATTGGCTCAACATCTAAATCCCTCCATAAACTTCAACTAGTCCAGAACACCTCAGCCCGCATCATCACCCGCTGCCCCAAATTCTCCGACATCACACCTGTCCTCTCTTCACTTCACTGGCTCCCTTTTAAGTATAGGCTTGAATTTAACACATTGAGCGCCACACTCTTTTCCCATCTTTAGCAAATGGCGCCAGCGTTATTGACCATTTTAGCGATGTTTGCAGATCCATCGTGTGTTCTGTATTATAGCTATGGAGACAATAGTATGGCTCATTTAACAGGCATTATTCATAGACCATCACTGACTAACCAGTTAATTTCTACATACTGTAGTTTGTGCACTATTACACGCTAAACATCGCCCCTTTCCAAAATAATCCAGTATTTTTTCATAGATCGCGAGATATGACACGTTATATGTATTATGCCCACATCGTTCTGGTTGCTAGCCTGAAACCCCAAACACTTCCAAATCAAAGGTATATACCATGTACATATGTGTCTTGACAAAATCATTAAGGGGGGGGGGGGGTCATTTTAACTCAAAACTGCTATCGTTACCGAAAGCAGTTTTAGGTCCGGTAAAATACGACACTGTGATCGTTACAAAAACATGTTTCAGGTTCAGTAAAATAAACATAGAATATACCTTACCTTAGCCAGAAGGTACTCCAAAAATAATACTCCCCAGTGATCCCATCGCGATTACTCGTGTATTATGTGTATATTCGTGTATACAGGAAATCGGTTCGAGGCGATACAATCTCGGAGCGATGCTGATGGGAGGAGTCCTTGCAGACAAAAAAAAATAAAAGTGTTCCCACACCAAACTATTCCAGTTCAAAAGGTAGGCGATACTGCCACCTGGCAGGATTCGATTGTCATTGCAATTGTAACGTAGGCAGATGAGCCAGGGAGGTTCAGGGAGCTCCGGCTGAGTGTATAGAACGGGGATCAACTATTGATCAAAGGATCCAAAAACGAGTATACTCATTATTCACGCTCAAGCGTTGGCGGCGAAACATGAGTATACTAGTTTTTGACGCAGAAAGTGTTAAGATCTGTCTCCTCACTTACAAAGCCCTCCACTCCCTAGCACCTGATTACATCTACAACCTCATTCAACACTACACTCCCTCCCACTCACTCCGCTCATCCAACTTAGCCCTTCTGAGCACACCACACCACACACCGCCTTAAGTCCACAGAAAACAAATCATTCTCCTCCGCTGCTCCCCGACTCAGGAATCAACTCCCATCACACATCAAAGAAGCCCCATCTGTAGAAACATTTAAGTCCCACCTCAAAACCCACCTGTTCAACCTTTTTCAACCACTGGAAAAGCATGGTCCCCCCTAAGCTTCAGCCTGGACTTGGGAACAGCCAAGAGGAGCTGATCAGAGGACCTGAGGGACCTTGGAGCAACAGGTTCCAGCAGGTCTGAGAGGTAACCTGGTGCCAAGCCGTTCAGACATTTAAAAGCAAACAATAAAACCATAAAATCTAAATCTAATCCTATAACGCACAGGAAGCCAGTGGAGGGAAGCCAGTACAGGTGAAATGTGCTCTCGCTTACGTGTTCCAGTTACTGCGTTCTGGACTAACTGCAAGTGAGAGAGGGAGGCCTGACTGACGCCAACATACAAGGCATTACATTTACATTTAGTCATTTAGCTGACGCTTTTATCCAAAGCGACTTACAAGTTCTGTACGACAAGTCATCAGGAAGGGCACAACTCTATCAGCTGAGTAACAAGTTCTGTATCATTAGGGGATCCGCTCGGCATCACTCATGCACTGTCCTCGCACGTGCACGCGCACTGAATAAAATTCCACAAATGTACCTTTAATACTAGTATTCGTCTGACCACACCCCTCGTTAGCTTACCTTCATAAGCAGGTGTGTGGTCACCTGCTCTCCTCCTTCTCGCTTTCACCACAAGGAAGTGCCTCGGTAGTACCCCACTTGACGTGTTGTTAGTTGAAAAGAGTTGTGACGAGTTTACATTGTGCTTAGTTTTTTCTTCTCTCATAACTGTTCAAAGGAAAAAGCTAAGTCATAATGTCTTCTTCGGAGAGTAGACCCACTCTTCACCAGCGGTTCTCCATTCCCGCCTCAGTCGTGTGTTTTGGTGCGGGGCTGCTGCCACTTTCGTGGTTGCCGACCCAGCCCAGGAGGCAGCCGATGGGTAGTTTGCCTCTCCGAGGAGCCGAGACATCGGTGCCGCCGCTCCGGCGATGGCATGATCTCGACTCTGGTTCCAGGGAATCGTCCGTTGTTGAACGGTCGGTTGTTTTGGGTCCGGAGGATTTGCGACGCAAACTTTTCGCGTCTGCCCGTTCACGTCGCAAGATGGTGGCATGCAGGCGCGAACGGCCTGGGTTTGGGGAATTGCTGGAGACCAGCGAGGATGCGTCGGGCTCTGCATGTCCGATGGAAACTGAGGATTTCATGGAAGAGTCGGACGGATTCTTGTTTGAAGGTCCTGTGGAGGCGAGTATCCCTCCTATCCAGGAAACCCCGGAGGGGGGAGAAATGGCTCCTTGGGACGCCTTGTTCGAGGATGTCGAGGAACCACCTCGGCCTCATCAGCAGGATGCCCTGCTATCAGCCACATCAGACTGTGGCTCCTCAATGGGTCGAAGCCTGCTGCATGTGAGGGATGCGGGTTCGGTGGAGGAAGGTCAGCAGGGGGAACTGCAGGCTTTGTTTCCCGAGCTCATGGCGGTAGCTGCCGCTGCAAACGGCGTGCCGCTGCCGCTGCCATTGCCTGCTCCTGTCCCTGACGATCTCATAGGTCATCTCTGGCAGCGTCGCCCGGTGAGAGGGGTGGATGTTGTCTACCCATTTTTCCCCTCAATGGGGGCCTATGTTCGTCAGGGTCAGGCGGTTTCTAACATCATGGGACTTGCCCCCGCCTACGTACCAGTTACGCGGGTGTCGGGGTTGGTCAAAGGTATGAGAGAGGGCGTGCCACGGCTTGATAGGCCGATGGCCGCTCTCCTCTGTCCGGATGTGGTGTGGGAACCATTATGCAAGCCGGTTCTCCATGGAAGATCGGCTAGGCGATTGGCATATTGGGGTGACCAGTCATTTATCGCTGGTACACAATCGCTGGCTGCGGCTTCTAACATCGCCCACCTGGCTAGATTTGTATCGGGGATAATGACGGGCGGCATGGATCTGACCGAGGTAAAATGCGATCAGATCACCCAGGCGGCAGGAGCTGTCCTGCATCTTACCCAGGTGCTGGCCATAGCCTCGGGGAAGACGCGCGCCCTGGCCACCCTGACCCAGCGCCACCTTTGGCTGGAGCAGGCTCGAGTGCCGGAGAAGAAGAGAACCCCTCTTCTGACGGCCAGCCTCTCCGATGCTGGACTGTTCGGGAAGGCCCTGCAGCTGATGACCTCAACGTGCAGAGAGATGGCAGAGGAGAGATCCGTTCTCCAACCCCATTTTCCGCCTCCCGTCCTTGCCGGTGGAGTCAGAAGGCTTCCACGACGTCGAGCTCCCTCCGCCGTGCCTACCACTGCCTCTGCCGCCGCTGCTGGCCCCTCCAAGAAGGCCAGGAGGAGAGACGGCGCTTCTGCTACCGCCGGCCCATCCACGACCGGAGGAGACGGTAGGGAATGTCGAGACCAGCAGACAGTTACCTACCGTCCCTCCGGGGCTCCTCGGGGTGGCAAAACTCGAGCGGCGCGAGGTAGCAGACGCCGCTAAAGTGACTTTTCCCTCCGTGTCCCCTCTCCTCTACACCCTCCCCGGCCCCTCATGATTGTGTTTTGTGCCATGGAAATAAAAAGTTCCCCGATATAAGGGGAACTATGTTTTTGGCCAAACAAACTGTGTGTTTCTTCAACAAATCATATGATGGGGTTGCGTAAATGTGAATCTGCACTATTACATTGAGAGATGAGTCATGTTGTGTTACGAGATTAAGCAAGGTCTGCAAGCATACACTCAGTCGTAGGAGGTTCTATTAGCCTGACGCTCCACATGCAGGTAGAAACTGGTGGTATTCCATTGCTTAAACAAAGTATATGTGTTCCACAACGCTGTTGTGTTAGTTGCAGTAATACTCGTACACACACGTTCCACGGCCTAGCCGTTACTCTCGGTCAGCTTTGCTATGTACGACATAGACAACGGGTGTAGGATTCACACACATACGACTTGTTTTGTTGTAAATCCTGTTCACATTTTATGGACTAGCGGGCATTGTATTAGCTTACGCTATACATTAGCATTCTACCGAAGGTTTCAAAATGCTACAGTTGTTATTGTGTGTAGGGAAAGAAGGGTTTTTTGTGAGGGGGTGTCGAATAAACCCCTCCTTCCCACTTGGTTGGTTTAGGAGATTTTATCTCATTCTGCTGAGCCAGTCAGGGCCGAGCCGTTAGAACGTCTTGGCAGGGAGGGGGGGGGGGGGGGGGGGGGGAGGGTTGTCCTGACGCAACTCCTATTACAAACAGGAGCCGTGTACAGGGTTTCCCCCCGTCATAGCAATGTTGCTATGGCGACGCCTTCCGTGAGTTAAGATCTTTACGTAAGGTTGTGGTGTTAAGGTGTCGAGTTAGAGCGTAGGGCTTACGGGTCTGCTACGCTCGATTTATGTGTAAACTTGAGTCAGTTGGTCACGTGACTCACAGTTGGCATGTCTTTTTCATAACTACGACTCATGTGGGAAGGCTTCTGGGAAAGTTCGGTCTGTACTCTCTGACAAAAGGAGTGACTGGATGTAAAAAATAAACAGTTTTTTACTCCCAGCTGTGCAGTTGGGTTCATACGGTTGATGCTTCTTCTTTATTATTATAAAGAGTTGGATGAATCTATATGAATTGGAAAAGGGGGACCCTGATGGAAACAAGACTAACGTCTTTCTCAGGTCTGCATCCCCTTAACAATTGTATGTATTGAGCCGTACTGTATTGTACCCATTCTGCAATCTGTTAAATTAAGTTTTCATTCATTCATTCATGGAGTTGGTTGCATCCCGCCCCTCTTGTCGTTCCCCTGGGCGCCTTGGGGATTCAATAAGATGGTCTACATAGCCTATTATTGATGTGGATGTGCCCGACGCACACGTAGTGCTAGCTCGGGATGTTCTGCTGGACATTAAGCAACTGACTGGCGCGCTTTGGTTGCTTGGGGTTAAAACAGCGTTTTTATAAAGCAATTGGGATGGGGGTTTTCCTCTTCCGACGACCTGTGTGGTTGTCGATGGGTTCTCGTTCATATCAGGGGATGATGACGGAATGGATCTGGACATATGTAGAAGGGTCTCACGCCCTGGGGGTGGGCCACCGGGCGCGGTTTGCACCGAACGTCTGGGTGGCGCCTTCTTTTCATGTTTAAGATCAACACGCATATCTGCCCCTTCTCCTGGAGTTGGCATGTCGGCGTGGTTAGGGCACGGGACTGGTTCTGGTCACGCTAGTCCGGATCAGTTAAACCCGTTGTCCGCCGGGGATGCAGATCTGCTGTTCTGGTACCCTGAGGGACTTGGGCTTTTTTCAGGGGGAAAAATGCTAGGTCGGTCCGGGTGTCACAGGGTTAAGCGCTATGGAACCCTTGTTGGGTGTATTGTATTCTACACTGTCGTACTGGCTTACGGCCGTGCCAGCCTGTACACGCCCGATCTCGTCGGATCTCGGCCGCCACGCAGGTTGGTCTTGGTTAGTACTTGGTTGGGTGACCTCCTGGGAATACCAAGTACGGGGTGTTGGGGCTGGTTTTCCATTCTTGCGCTCTTCTCTTACGCATGGCGAAGAGGGGCCTGTTGGAGTGGTCTTTGACCTCCTCAGGGGACCCTGTGCTCCCCGTATCACCGGGCCCGGTCCGAAGTAATGTTTTCGTTGACCCGTAGGCCCGGGATAACCCTGTTGGAAACTGGAACACGGGTACTGCGGCAGTGCCGCAGGTATGTTTTGGAGTTTTTTTCCTGAGGGGTTATGGGACCAACCACCGCATAGGGTAACGACTAGGTGGTTGGTTCTCTGGTGTGTTGGAGCAGTGTCAACTCCCGGGTTAACCGGTTGAGGGTGCCCCTGCACGTTCATGACGTCTGCCAATCGTGTCAGCCTTCTCTGCCTCAACCCCTCTGGGTGGGGGTTTTTAAATGGAGGCTTGGTCATGCAACAACGCCAGCATGCGCCCCTTCCGCCGGGGCGGCTGTGTTCAGCTGTCCCCTCTGGCGCCTGTCTCGTCCGCAGTCTCCAGGCTCGGGTTAACAGCCTGTTGCCTGGTTTTCCCCGGTGCGCTGCCTGCTTCCGTTGGTTAACCTTTTTTGTGTGCTTACGGCCATGCTGACTGCCTGTTCTGCAGGGTCAGTGTGCCAGGCGGTGTACTATTGGGGGGACAGGGCCCGCTCGGCTGAGGGGCCTTTGTCCGAATACGCTGGCGATGTGGGGGGCGGGGTCACTAAGTGCCCACCTGGTGGGGTCTTGATGCTGGCATCATGGACTTCTCTGGGCCCGCGTTCCAGGGGGTCCAGTCCCTTTGGTGGGTCTGGGCCTTCCTTCGCGCTCCACTGCTACGGCCTTGCCACGGGGTTGGGTTTGCCCTTGACCCCGTGTTTCTGGGGGCAGTAATGAGGTTGTTCCCTCCGTTCGTTCCCGGGTGGCATGCAGGTTGTGCGTGTGTGTAGTCGTGGGGTCAGGCCACGGTCTGCTCACCCTGTGCGTTGAGTTGCTTGAGTGCCTCTTCGCACGGTCGGGTCCGTCGCCCTCCCGGGAAACCTCTAATAGGGGGGGTGCCCTCCATTAGGGGGGGTCGGGGGGGCTCGGCCCTCCCTGTTCTAATGGTCGTGGGGGGCTTTCAGCGGGGTGTATTTGTCGGCCGGTGGCTCCGCTCGGCCTCCCTATGTGCATGAGTGATGCCGAGCGGATCCCCTAATGATACAGAACGTTAGGTTATGACTATAACCAAGTTCTGTTAATTAGGGGTGACGCTCGGCATCCGACGCCGCTGCAGCCCTTGACCTCACCTTGTGGTGAAAGCTTGGGAAGGAGGAGAGCAGGTGACCACACACCTGCTTATGAAGGTAAGCTAACGAGGGGTGTGGTCAGACGAATACTGGTATTAAAGGTACATTTGTGGAATTTTATTCAGTGCGCGTGCACGTGCGAGGACAGTGCATGAGTGATGCCGAGCGTCACCCCTAATTAACAGAACTTGGTTATAGTCATAACCTAACGTTCATCAAAGTGTTGAGTGCTACAGTGTAGGTTAGTTTATTAGGACACGTGCATGACAGAGTAAGGTTAGTTAGGGTTAGATTATTATATTTATTTTTACAATACAATAATCAATACTAGAGGTCATAAAAGCATGTATAACATTTTAACGTCAGTTCATTCTTGCTAGTTAGCTAACGTTAGCAAATTGACAAGGTACATAGCTTTACAATTAGCCAGTTACAATTACATTCTAGCCATTCATGTAGTAGAATGTAAGCAGTCGGAAGCAATTGACTCTCAGAGAAATAGTTTTATTAAGATAGCAAAATCTGAGTTAATCTGCAGATCAAACTGAATAACATGAATCACATCACTTTATATACAGTGATATTCTGAATACACAGCTGGCTGGTGTCATGACTGTGTTTACTGGTGGTGGACTATGTCCCCTGGGTTGTATTTGATTTCCAGCTGGGTATTTGACATCTTAGTGCTCCTGAGGTCAGGTTGCTGTGTTTTCTAGCAAGTGGGGGACACTGTACATTGGAATACTGACATACATTTGACATAGAAACTGTACATTGGAGGAGGTTGGGTAGGTGGGGTGGGGTTGGGTGGGGCTGTACATTGGAGGGGGGGGGGGGGTTGGGTAGGGGGGGGGGGCACTGTACATTGGAATACTGACAAAGCCATGCTTGGTCTTTATTGTACAACTGGGTTAGGACATTTGTAGGGGCCAGTTTCGAATTGCAGTCTCCCGTAGGTGTTCTTTGAGAGTGTTTTTGAAGGTGGGTAGTGATTCACATTCCTTTACAGCTTTGGGTAGGGCGTTCCACATTGATGTGGCATAATTGCGAAACGTGTTTAGTCCCTTGTTTGTGCCAAATCTGGGTTTTACATGATTTGTGGAGCTCCCTCTGGTGTTGTGATCGTGGTATTCACTGACCTTTGGGAAGTATTTTGACATGTACATGGGTACCTTGGTCGTGTAGTGTATCTTGTAGACCAGGCCCATTGCAAGTTGCTGTACTCTGTCGTCTACTCTAAGCCATCCTAGGTTGGCAAAGTGTGCAGGGGTGAGGTGTGTTCTAGGAGTCAGGTCAAGCAGTAGTCTGACTAGTTTGTTTCGAGATGTTTGTCATTTGGTTTTTAGTGCCTTTGAGGTGCTTTGGTACCATGAGGTACAAGCATAGTCGTAGTACCCTTGAATGAGTGCTCCTGCCAGAGTCTTCAGGGTATTCTTGTTTACCAGAGAGGAGATCCGGTACAAGAATCGAGTTCGTTGGTTGACTTTTTTTATTACATTGGATGCCATTTTGTCACAGGAAAGATTAGCCTCTAGGATGGAACCCAGGTAGGTAATTTCATCTTTCCTTGTGACAATCACACAGATAACAGGTGGTTTTGACATAAACCAGGACATTGAACATCTCTGTGTGCGTTCTCCTGACAAGCAATCACAATTATGATGAATCACTATACACATATGTCATGAAAGACAAGTGTAATTTGAATATATGCAATACATATCATTTATGTGAGACAATCATAGATTTTCCACTACAGCCATTGCAACGCACTCTCGCTATCTTTGCTCTAAAAGACGCAAAGGGTGATCAATATTGTCCTAATGACATACCTGTATGTCATGTATGTCCCTATGCCATAAATGTCATGATGTCATGTATGTTGTGTATGTGGTAACATTGACTGTGTATTTCATAACTAATATGTGTGTATAAATTAGAAAACCAAAATGCAAAAGCCAGGTGTACCTTTTTAACAGCAGAGTGGATTTACAGTGCTAAGTAAGGAGGTGATACTGGTGTTACAGAAAACAGTCATTTCAAACCCCCACTCGTGTGACTGAGTACTGTATGTAAATGAAGTCACACGCAGCTGGGAGCAGAGGTCAGCAACAGACAGCTGAGCAGTGACAGGCAGAGAAACAGAGGTCTGATTACAGACCTAAACTGCTTCTGAGAATAGCTAAAGGTTCATGGAAACTAATTCACAAACAAGATCATATTAATTAAACTGACTTAGTAGATAAAAGATATTTGAATATCATTTAGAATGTCAAACTGGTTATTTAAGTAATAATGCTATTTCACTCTGGTTGTAAAGCACTAGAACCTAAATCATTAGAACTATTAATTCAGTATACTTTATATAGGGAATCTAGTATTAAAATATAGACAAACTCCACATTGGGTTAATGCTGAATACATAATAACTTCTTACATTTAAGGTACAGATTAGAAAAGGTTAGTGTTAAAACTGTCCAGTCATCAAAAAGTCACATGAAGACCCCCGCTGTTGATATACTGGAAGAACACACGACGAAGAAGAAGACAGGGGGGGCGGACCGCCCTCCCAGAAGACAAACCTGATTGGACCAAAATGTACTACTAGACTGTTATTATTGGTGGATATCAGGGTATATAACAGAGAGCGCAGTGTTAGAGAGACAGGCCAGAAACCCCAGGGGGTTTCTGCATCTCTCGACCGCCCACCCACAGACTGCTGATTACATGTGAGTAAAATCATGGACCCATTGTTGGTTTAGTATAAACATGTATACGGTTATCCATCTGAAACCAGGTTTACTCATGTGTAATTCTCAGTAAGATTCTCTATTTCATTGATGTTAACATGAATACTGTTTTATGTACATACTGGGTTTCATGTGCAAACCTTATTAATCCTTTGTACAACATGTTTTGATGTACTATGAAATGATCCTTGTATGTAAAACAACCTTCTGAATTCACTCTGAGCCCCGAGGCAAAATAAATCATGAGTTTTAAACTATAGCGCTTGTCTGGCTGCACAAGCTTATTTCTCTAATGGCTATATTTGAAGTCAGATAAGGAGACCATTCTATCAATTAGGATCCTTCTTCCTTTCCAGATAACAACCTCATTGTACTGTAATAATCCTTGGGTATTGATATTGATAATATACGACATGTATGTCATAAATGTCACTATGAATTGAAAATGGGGGACCCTGATGTAAACAAGACAAACGTCTTTCTCTGGTCTGCATCCCCTTAACAATTGTGTGAATTGAGCCGTACTGTATTGTACACATTCTGCAATCTGTTAAATAAAGTTTTCATTCGATTTTTTATTTGAAATCTTTATTTCGAACATGAAAATGAATACAAACAAAATACATAACTAAACAAAATCAAAACATAACTCAAACAAAATAAATAACTATACAAAAGCAAAACATAACTCAATTTACATGTTCTAAAGGAGTAGGAAGATGTATACACTTTCCTACCCCTTTTCCACTACTCAAATGAGTGTAGAGGCCTACTAATTTAAAACATTTCAAAACAAATATATATATGCAAAACAAAAACTATACATGTAAAACATGAAAGAAATCAAATAAAAATGTCATTCATTCATTCATTCAAACAGAATACGATCTGGTGTTGGACGTCACGTTTTTACGTCAAATGTATATACTCCCTTTTCTGGACTCTTTTTGTATCACAAACAGTACTGTATTTGCAAATCTGGTATGTCATAAATGTATAGATGTAGCAGTACTGTCTATCTGTATGTCATGTATGTCATATATGTCCTGATGAATTGAAAATGGGGGACCCTGATGTAAACAAGACGAAAGTCTTTCTCTGGTATTTTTTTTTTATTATTATTATTATTATTAAAAAAAAAATCTTTCTCTGGTCTGCATCCCCTTAACAATTGTGTGTATTGAGCTGTACCGTATTGTACCCATTCTGCAATCTGTTAATTTGCCTTACCAGATTTGCAAATACAGTACTGTTTGTGATGCAAAAAGTGTCCAGAAAAGAGTGTATATACATTTGACGTAGAAACTGTACATTGGAGGAGGTTGGGTAGGTGGGGTGGGGTTGGGTGGGTGGGGGGTGGGTGGGGGACACTGTACACTGGAATACTGACAAAGCCATACTTGGTTATTTACTGTACAACTGGGTTAGGACATTTACGGTGGCCAGTTTCGAATTGCAGCCTCCCGTAGGTGCTCTTTAAGAGCGGTTTTGAATGTGTGTAGGGATTCACATTCCTTTACAGCTTTGGGTAGGGCGTTCCACATTGATGTGGCATAATTGCGAAACGTGTTTAGTCCCTTGTTTGAGCCGAATCTGGGTTTCACATGATTTGTGGAGCTTCCTCTGGTGTTGTGATCGTGGTATTCACTGACCTTTGGGAAGTATTTCGACATGTATATGGGTACCTTAGTCGTATAGTGTATCTTGTAGACCAGGCCCATTGCAAGTTGCTGTACGCTGTCGTCTACTCTAAGCCATCCTAGGTTGTCAAAGTGGGCAGGGGTGAGCTGGGTTCTAGGAGTAAGGTCAAGTAGTAGTCTGACCAGTTTGTTTTGTGATGTTTGTAATCTTGTTTTTAGCGCCTTTGAGGTACTTTGGTACCATGAGGTGCAGGCATAGTCGTAGTACCCTTGAATGAGTGCTCCTGCCAGAGTCTTCAGGGTATTCTTGTTTACCAGAGAGGATATCCGGTACAAGAATCTAGTTCATTGGTTGGTTATAACTTACATAATAATATATGAAGTGTTTAGGCTACTTTTACGGAATGATTTCTTAGGCTAAATAATCAAATATTTGGATATCTAATTTAGCAGGTTGTAAATGTTGTTTTTATTGATCAGTAACATAATAAACGTCATTACTCAAACTCACAAAGTAATCTGAATCATTTACTTTTGAGATTACCTTGCCATTCCTCTATCTTTCCATCTTTCTCTTTAGCTGATTTGAATGTGTGTGTTTCTTTGTATTGCCTATGTATATTGACATTTATGGTTTTTCTTTTATTGAAAAACGAATAAAAAGTAATCATCTTTCCAAAATGTGTGTTGTATTTCCTATATCTTTCCGCCCTTATCTTTAGTTAACTGTAATGGGTGTCTTTGTATTTATTGTATTGTGTATATATATTGGAATTCTTTTTACATTTATTTATTTTTATTGGAAAACTAATAAAATAAAAGTTATAATCTCTTTTCCAAAATGTATAACGTGTTGTTTTTCTACAGTAGGGCCATCCACATAGGCCTGCCATGAGTTGTAATCCGATTACTTCATTCCGTTACACAGGACTGCTGCTAATCCACGGCCCGTTTGGTTGTAAAAGTGTGATTGCTCTAACCACGATATACAGCATCTATAATATTTATATATTTATATATTAGTGCTGTCAATAGATTTAAATGTTTTTACTAATTAATCTCACAATTTTCTGTAATTAACCTAGATTAATCTAGATTAAAAATAGCATTTTTCTACATAAGACCGAAGCTTATAACAGATATTTACTTGAGTAAAATCATGGAATTAATGTAAAATCAACACAAAGAAATTATATTTAGATTCAAAGACTATTTTAATAGCTTTCTTTGAATACAGTCTCTCCTGTGAAATACAAATGTTCAACAAAACCATCAACATTGACTCAGCTAGACCTCTTTCTTATATTATATTGAAAATGTTTCACTCCATAGATTAATCTAGATTCATTTATTTGAATGCTTTAAATAATTTAAATTAATCTCCAGAGTTAAAACATTAATTTTGACAGCCCTAATTGTTATAATATATATATGCTAGTATTACTACTGCATGGTACCGACCTTGACTGGTCAGAATGCCCCAACAAGCCTTCTTCCTGGGCGGCAGTAGCAGCAGGTCTCGCGAGGCTCCTCCTCGCTCCAGGCCTCTCTTGCGGGACGACACCTCGGGGCTCGCGCCGGACGGGATCTCTGACGACTGCATGTTACATACAACAACAACCCGCTCAGCACAGCAGCCAATAGTATCCAGCTGCAGGCCCGCAGAACCATACGAGGCGTCTCCCACTGCCACGCTTTGCGGACCCACGCTTTGCGGACCCACGCTCTGCGGCCCCTCTCTCCCAATGGCTGATTTGGGTCACGTGACCATCACAGGCCCGCTCAGCAGCGCCACCCACCCAATGGCTGAATTGGAGTATTGCACTGTGCGGGATTGATTGATTGATTGATTGATAACTTTATTAACAGATTGCAGAATGGGTACACGTGACCGTCACATTGATTGATTGATTGATTGATTGATTGATTGATTGATTGATTGAAAACTTTATTAACAGATTCGTGTCCCTGCTCCTCTCCGCCGCGCAGGCCTGGCGGCCTGAATGCCTTCTACAACAGAACTGCGTTTCCGCGTCTCTGATTGGCCAGGTCATTTCTGGTCATGTGACATTTACGCCCAATCGTGGGACCGCAAGTTTCTACACTGGTTAAGCTTAGTCGCTCGTTCGAAGTTGGTTAAGGTTAGAGTTTGTCTTAGAGCAGGGCGATAGAACGCCTGCCCTGATTCCGACGGTTAAGCTTAGGCACTCTTTCGAAGTTGGTTAAGGTTAGAGTTTGTCTTAGAGCATGGCGATAGAATGCCAGGTAGTTTGCAGGCTGTTAGACCCGGAAATAGGCGCAGAACTTGCTGTCCCACGATTGGCGCACATGTCACATGACCTGGCCAATCAGAGCGCAAAACTCGAACGCGGAAACGCAGTTCCGTCGTAGAAGGCATACACGCGGCCTGGCGCGCGTTCTTCTATCTCTGCAAGGGCCACGACGAGTGAGTGGAGGATATATATATAAATATAGGGGAGAACGGGGGACGCTGTCACACTTTTTACTCTAGTGTGAATTGCTCATCTTCAAAACATCTTTCAATAGTCATTCCCACATTAAATTGAAGCTTAAGATGTTGGCTTGAAATGTGTATCCCTCTCATTTTCCAACGTATTGTAACAAAGAGTTAATCACCTATCAAAGACACTCTGACACATGGTGACAACCAACCCCATCATGGGGATGGTTGTCGTCACACACCATGGGGTTGGTTGTCACCATGTGTTTTAATGGGAAACATCTTAAAAAGAAGACAAGGCAGAATTTAATTTGAAAGTTTAATTGCATTGACAAGTTGACAAATACATAACTTAATGCATCTTAACATGAACATAAACAGGAAACACATCTTTAGGCCATCCTATATAACAAAATAAGAACACAATAAATCGGCCTAACAATAATAGCCTACACTATATTATGTGACAACCAACCCCAAAGAAAATGTGACGACCAACTAGGACTGGGCGATATGACGATATTATATAATATAAAATATAAATATCGGGTACAGTTCATTAACGATACTTTTTAAACGTATCGTGGATATCGTGATGTTTTGCCCTCGCGTTAGAGGCCGCCGCGGCTGAGATGAGCCTTACAAGCGCAGTGCTAAATGCTTTCCTCTCCCTCTAGCAGAAAAAAAAGTCAGTCACACACACACTTGCCCAAATTACGTCATCTACACGCACATACACGCACGCAAGCGCACACACCTAGCCAGAGACAGAGAGGCGGTGGCTCGGTGCTAGGGATGCCTCCCAAAACCCAGGAGTATTGATAAGCTCCGACGTTAACAGTACTGCTTTCTGTAAATTAGTCTATGAGCGGATTAGCTACGGAGCTAACATAGTGTACCATCTATCTGCGACGCAAGAGTGGACACGGAGTAATGTTAATGTTATGTCGAGTTCATACTACACTACACGTATGAACTCGACATAACGTTAACGTTACTCCGTTTCCATGAAGTGTTTAATTAGCAGCAATCTGTTCTGTTGTTGAACATTTAACGTTAAGTTAACTTAGGTATCCGACGCACTTCCGGCGAGGACAGGAAGCCGTCATGAAACCGCTGTAGTCATATTGTAGTCTTTTAGTCTTATTAACTAAAAGATTTTAACAAAATAAAAAACAGCAGCACTATTGGATAACTGAGTCATGTTTGCTATGTATTTCTAGGACATTTGTTTCACAGTTTTAGCATGATGTTTTATAGATGGCTAGGTTAAACACAGGTTTTTGTTTTTAAGAGGGGGGGTTTGATTTGATTGGTTTATTTCAAGTATGCAAAACAACAAACAAACATCAAGTACAGATATAGCCTTAAGCCGTTCAAATAATAAATGTATACATAAATAAATAGTTACAATATATAATCTAATAATCTAAATCTAATCTAATATATAATCTAAAAAAACAAAAGGCTAAAATGCTAAATATATAATCTAAGAATCCAATAATCTAAATCTAATATATAATATAAAAATGCTAAATGCATGAGTCTTTTGTCTTTAATGTTAGCTTGCAAACTCAAATACTGTCTTGGTAAGCCTCACAATGAATTGTTTAGGGAAAAAAGGAAAAATATCGTGATATCATATTTAGGCCATATCGCCCAGCTCTACGACCAACCCCAACTGGAATGTCTTGATAGCATCAAGGCTAACCTACATCTAACAACTAGTTAGGTATCTAACAATCTAAACTATAGCTATCCCTTCACACTTTTTAAGGGTAATAATTGTTTCATTATAAACCAATTGTGTAAAAGCCTAGAAGAAAAATACTGAGGAGCGGAATATTTACAAATGAAAAACATGAAAAACACAAAAAGTCCTCTCACCTCAAGTTCAGCTGTTTCACTCCAAATATGACAATGTAGGTGAACTCTGACCCCAATTCTGGACATTTAAATACCAAAATATTGGAGACAGGACCCTCTGGTGGTGAAATATAATGAATGTGACAACCTACCCGTGTGACAACAACCCCCGTTCTCCCCTCTTCATCATTTATATTTTAAAAATGTTTAAATTTTTTTTATTTACCCTTTATTTTATATAGCATCTCTCTCCTTATACAGTGTCCTTGAGTCTGAGAAAGGCGCTTCTCTGTTAAAATCCAATTTATTATTATTATTATTATTATTATTATTATTATTATTATTATTATTATTATTATTATTATTATTATTATTATTATTATTATGATGAGCTGGATTAACCCTTTCACTGCCACACCACAGAAGGTTAACCCTTTACTATCATCACACTACCGCCGGGTTAACCTTCTGTAGTGTGGCAGTGAAAGGGTTTTTGATTGATTGATTGATTGATTGATTGAACATTTTATTAACAGATTGCAGAATGGGTACAATACAGTACAGCTCAATACACACAATTGTTAAGGGGATGCAGACCAGAGAAAGACTTTCGTCTTGTTTACATCAGGGTCCCCCATTTTCAAATCATCATAACATATATGACATACATGACATACAGATAGACAGTACTGCTACATCTAGACATTTATGACATACCAGATTTACAAATACAGTACTGTTTGTGATACAAGAAGTCTAAAAAAGAGAGTATATATACATTTGACGACATTTTAACCGGCTGTTGTTGTGTGTGGCAGTAAACGGGTTAACCGTTTGGTAGTGGCAGTGAAAGGGTTATTATTATATCGACCAGCGACTATTTGAACCTGGGTCGGTCGGGTCCCCTAGAACACATCATAGCCTACTACAATAACCTAGGGGTCCGCAAAGATGACTTCAAACTTGAAACAGATGAGGTACTCAAAAAACTGAGCGCCCTCCAACCTAACAAGGCCACTGGCCATGACAACATCCCCTCCAAATTCCTCAGAGACTCAGCAGCCGCCATCACCCCAGTCATCACACATGTTAACAGAATTCGGCTATAGGGCAACAATAATGTGGTCAAGAGGCATGGTTTCTATCTTGAGCCTGAACTGGCGTGGTTTCTTTTATTCACATGGAAAGAGCAGCAGTAACATACAGGTCTTCTCTCACTGAGAGACATTGGGGGAGAGAACGAAGTGGGAGGATACATTTGCCTTTATACTCACCACGAGGTAGTGTACCTGGGCGGTTCCGCCTAGAGAGCCCTCTAGTGGGAACAAATATATATGCAACTAGACAGTCACTGGTGGAGACAGTCATATAGGCAGGTAAACAGTTACTAGTGTAAACAGCCATATGTACAGTTAGACAGTAACTAACAATCCTACACAGAACCTCTGATCTCAACACTCCCACTTAGGTTTGCATTAGCATACTGGCTGACTTCTTGGAAAAACATTTTACAAAGGAAATAATATAATCCCAAAAACATCAATAGGTTATGACAGTCAATATCTTCACATTGAACATGACCTTTGCCAATCCCTTCAATTTGAAACAGGCTCCCTCATAGTATCTATTACTGTCGTCCATTGGACAGTAAACCGGTGTCATTCTTTCTTATCTGATGACATACCTGATGAGAAAAAACATGTCCAATCTAGACTGTCAAGAAGCATTTCAGTCATGAGTAAAGTAAAGCACATTCTGGATAGAAAATCTGTTACAAGTAGGACTAACCTCAGGGAACATTTTGAGTTTGAGTTTGGATATATGTAGCCGATGTACAATCTTAAATTGAATAAGCCTGTGTCTCGCACAAATAGATGAAGCATGAAATTGTTTTAGTATTCTTGACCACACCTCTTCTGATATGTCTATTCCAAAGTCCCTTTCCCATTGCCCCTTTATTATTGAGAGTGACGAGTCCTCCATCTCGAAAATGTTCATATAAAGCTTAGACATAGTTCCCTTGAGCTCAGGTTTTATCTCCAGGATTAATTCCAGTGATGTATCTGGAGGCAGGGATGGAAATGTAGTGGATTGACTACGTATAAAGTTTATAATTTGTAGGTAACGAAAGAAGTGGTGTGATGGCAGATCATATTTGTTCTTAATTTGTTCAAATGACATAAATATGTTGCTTTCATAGAGCAGTCTCGTGTTCAAAACTCCCTTTTTGAACCACTGATCAAATACGTTATCTAGGAGGGAGGCCGGAAACAGATGATTTGCTGCAATTGGAGCATAAGTAGACATAGATTAAACCATAACTTTTTCTAAATTGGGAACACATTTTCAGGGAGTGTAACACTACAGGATTTAGACAGGGCTGGGGAGATTACAGGGGAATTGAAGAGCACAAAAGAGCGGAGTGAAATGCGGGCGGTAGAACTAGCTTCAATGTGTAACCAGGCAGGAACATCCGGAGCAGATGTATCATGTAGCCAGAACAGTAAACTTCTAATATTCGCGGCCCAATAATATATTTGGAAGTTTGGTAGGGCCAAACCCCCACCCATTTTCAGTCTTTGTAAAAATATTTTCCGGATTCTGGGTGGTTTGTTGTTCCAAATAAATGTTGAAATTAGGCTGTTAAGTTTTGTAAAGAATATTTTGGTGAGGAAGATCGGGACACATTGGGAGAGGTATAAGAACTTTGGAAGAATCCTCATCTTAATTATATTAATTCTCCCAACTAAAGATAGGGGCATGGTGGACCAACGTATAAGATCTTGGCGTGTTCGGTCCAAGAGCGGTGTAAAGTTGGCCTTTAGTAATTGGGAGTGGGACTTTGTGATAGATATACCCAGATAGGTAAATCTATTGTTTGTGACCTTAAAGGGCAAAGAATTAAAAGAAACATGGCTGGCCACATTGTTAATGGGTACAAGTTCACTTTTATCAAGGTTGATTTTATACCCTGAGAATTCACCGAATTTCCTGAGTGTGTCAAGGATATGTGGGATAGACAAAAGATGATCAGATATATAGAGGAGTACATCGTCAGCGTATAAGGAGATTTTGTGCTCCCGCGTCGCTCTAACTATCCCTTTAATATCTGGGCATTGTCGAACGGACGTTGCCAGAGGTTCCATAACCAGGGCAAAAAGCAGTGGGGATAGAGGGCATCCCTGTCTCGTCCCTCGCTGAAGGGGGAAATATGTTGAATGTACATTATTTGTTCTAACTGAGGCCATGGGGTCGGTGTATAACAGTCTGACCCAGGAGATAAAAACGTCACCGAAGCCGAACCGCCGGAGAGCGTAGAACAGGTAGCCCCATTCCACACGATCGAAGGCTTTCTCAGCGTCCAGCGACATGAGTACCTCTGGGCGCTGTGTTGACGTCTCTGTGTACAGGATATTAAATGCACGTCTAATATTGAAGAAGGAGTGTCTGTTTCTGATGAAGCCCGTTTGGTCCAAATTGATAATAGATGGCAAAACAGATTCTAGGCGGAGAGCTAGCACCTTAGCTAAGATCTTAACATCAACGTTAAGCAAACTTATTGGACGATATGAGGAGCAACTAAGAGGATCTTTACCTTTCTTTAAGAGCACGGAAATTGACGCCTGGCGGAGGGTTGGGGGTAGGCTTGACTGAGTCAAACTATCATCAAAAAATGGCTGCAAATAAGGGATTCAATTTAGGGGAGAACTTTTTGTAAAACTCTGTTGGAAAACCATCTGGTCCTGGGCATTTGCGACTTTGCATACACATAACAGCATTATTTATTTCATCTAATGTAATGGAGTTATCTAGGGTCTCTCTAGAGTCCTCATCAACGGTGGGTATGTCTAGTCCTTCAAAGAAAGTGTCCATCAGGCCCGATTCAGTTGGATGTTCAGTTTCATATAGATTAGAATAGAAATTACGAAATTGTTCATTAATACCTGAGGGGTCAGTCTTTAAGCCAGTCGGAGTCAATTTGGTCAATGACCTGAGTGGCAAATGCTTGTCTCAAACTATGTGCGAGGGCTCTACTCGGTTTCTCACCCTGTTCATAAGAGATGTGCCTAGCCTTCAGAAGAGCACGTTCTGCCTGCCCAGTTGAGTGTATCAAACTCTGTCTAATGTAAAAGCCGTTCTTTATAAAGCTCTGGAGTTGGGATAGAAGCATAAGCTCTGTCTGCGTTCAAGATCAGTTTTAGGAGTTGCGATTGTCTTTCTACTCGTGCCTTATAAGTAAAGGCACTGTAGGAAATTATCTGACCCCTCAGGTAGGCTTTAATGGTCTCCCAAATCAGAGAGGGGGAGGTTTCATTATTCAAATTGGTTTTAAAAAAAAATTCAATGTGTGAATTAATGAAAGAAATGAAAGCCTCCTCTGACAATAGAAGTGAGTTAAGCCTCCAAGGGGATCTATTTGGCTTATTGTTGGGGAAAGCTAATGCTAATGTTACAGGGGCATGGTCAGAAATTACTATACGATTGTAGACACATGACTGCACCAAGGGGAATACGTTTTTGTCCAAAAAAAAGTAATCTATTAGTGAGAAAGTATGGTGGACGGGTGAGAAGAAAGAATATTCTCTCTTAGTTGGGTATAGGAATCGCCAGGGGTCTGACATAGCACACGCCTCCAAAAAGCCCTTTAAGTGCTCAGATGTTTTAGAGTTGGCACCTCTCCTCCTAGAGGATCTGTCCAGTAAAGGGTCAAGCACACAGTTAAAATCCCCAGACAGGATCAGTTGGTGAGTGCCTATGTGTGGTATAGATGACAGAAAATTGGTCATAAATCGAGAGTCATCACAATTGGGGGCGTATACACATGCAAGTATCACAAGTGTTTGATAGAGCTTACCAACAACAATAACAAAGCGCCCATTAGGATCAAAAATAGTTTTGGTTGCTGCAAACGGAATTGATTTTCTAATTAGAATCGCTGCACCCCTGGCTCTACTCTGATAGCTTGACTGAAATACCTGCCCAACCCAACCCTGTTTCAGATTAGTATTGTCGGAAGTTGGTATATGCGTTTCAGTGAGGAAGGCTATATCCGTTTTCAGAAGCTTGAGGTGGGTAAGTACCCTAGTGCGTTTAAAGGAAAACTCCAACATTTTGGGAAATTAGCTTATTTAACATCTTCCCTGGAGTTAGACAAGAAGATACATACCTTTTTTGTCTCTGTGCGTGCATTTAGCTTTGGGAACAGTAGCTCCGTTAGCGTAGCTTAGCTTCATCACTGGAAGTGGGGGGGGGGGCAATAGCATGACGTTCCCTACAGGGTCCTACAGTCACCAAATACACTCCAAATACAACTCCAAAACGTTCCTGTAAACATGTTGTGACCTGTGTATTTACCACGTAGAGAAATAAAAAATAATTGAATTAGACAATTACGTTTTCTAAGCAGATATACTCGGAATTTTTTTTTGCCTAAGCACTCGTCTCTGGGCGCAGTCAGTGATTTCTACGTGAAGCCGTGTTTGTTTACATTCTCATTTCATTCAAATGAAACTGGCCACCGTAAATGCCCAAAACCCCCACCACCTCCTAATAGACAGTCTCCTCCCCACCGCATGTATATATTCCCTCCCCGCCGTATGTATATTTCTCTCCCACCCACCCACCCCCTCCTAATGTACAGTCCCCTCCCCATCATATGTATATACTCTGTCAGGATCTAGGGGTAACAGTACTGTATATTTGAATACCGTTTATGTCACAAATGTATCAGTACTAAATACCTATATGTCCCTATGCCATAAATGTCATGTATGTTGTGTATGTCATAAATGTCTATATGAATTGAAAATGGGGGACCCTGATGGAAACAAGACAAATGTCTTTCTCAGGTCTGCATCCCCTTAACAATTGTGTGTATTGAGCCGTACTGTATTGTACCCATTCTGCAATCTGTTAAATAAAGTTTTCATTCATTCATGATCCGAACCGATTGAAGTGTATGGATACCATGACTTAAAATCCTCTTACCTTGACGATTAAAAGCCTCCCCAATTTAGAAAACAGTAATCCAATGGCTGGTATTGATAATATAATACTAACTACTGCACGAAGCTAACCGGAGCTAACACAGACCCGGACGGTCGCTAAAGCAAATATAATGACTTCCTTTCTGGGGTTTTCAACAACAATATCCTTTGCTGTTTACTAAATAATATTCAGTATGTATGTACGCCTTGAAATTACGTGTGGGATTTTACCCGAGTTCGATACCCATATGCCTATATAAATCTGTCCCTATTGGCGCACCGTTAATCAGTACAGCTGGAAGCACTTGTGAAGTGATGTAGTCGGTCGGCAGCAGGAACGTTTGGTGCGTCTTTGTTTCGCCTTTGTATTCCTGTGCGTCACGACTTTTAAGTTTTTGTATCATGTATTGATCGTGTGTTTTAAACGGAAGGACTTTTTCGTTTACATTCCTTGGAGAGCGCAACAAGGTATGCTTTGTTGTTTATTTGATTATGGTTGTAACTTTGTATAAATGTAATTTGTGAATGAATGATTTTATGTCTTGTGTAAGAATGTAATCCTTGTAGTTTTGATACCAATGTTATTTAGTTTAGTGTTTGTACTGTGCTGTGGAAACCGTTATGTGAAATGTTTGTTTGTCTGTTTATGTACGTTTCCAATGCAGTTTTCACGGCGCTAAGATGACGTCACGGAGAGACAATCAAATAAAGATCGTCTTATGCATCAGTCGAGTCTCTGTCGTTTGGATCCAAGGGCTGTAACAGGCTGGTATTGATAATATAATACTAACTACTGCACGAAGCTAACCGGAGCTAACACAGACCCGGACGGTCGCTAAAGCAAATATAATGACTTCCTTTCTGCGGTTTTCAAAATAAAAGAGCGACGTCTATAGCAGCGGAAAACGTTTATTTTGTACATTATTTAACGTTAACACGAACCTAAACTAACTTTAGGTTAGTTGTAACGTTAGTTTAGGTTTGTGTTAACGTTAGATAATGTACAAAATAAATGTTTTCCGCTGCTATAGACGTCGCTCTTTTATTTTGAAAACCCCAGAAAGGAAGTCATTATATTTGCTTTAGCGACCGTCCGGGTCTGTGTTAGCTCCGACTAGCTTTGTGCAGTAGTTAGTATTATATTATCAATACCAGCCATTGGAATACTGTTTTCTAAATTGGGGAGGCTTTTAATCGTCAAGGTAAGAGGATTTGTAGCACGGTGGTGTAGTGGTTAACACTGTCGCCTCACAGCAAGAAGGTCCAGGGTTCGATTCCCGCTTGGGGACCAGGTTTCCATGATGCCAGGTACCCAGGTGGGGTATCTCCCAGGCCTTTCTGTGTGGAGTTTGCATGTTCTCCCCGTGCTCGCAAGGGTTTCCCCCCCGATAAGATAAACCCAATGGAAAAACATGCACAACAACAGATCGCTAACGCTGTGGCGTCCTTGACGAAGACGGACAGGAGCACTTGGATTGGTCCCCTGGCGCGGCTCACGTTGACGCCTGTCTGCTCCCGGCTGCCCTTGGGGGGGAAGGACGACGGGATGGGTTAATCGCAGAGACGAATCGCATCGGCGATTCTAAAGAGACAATGCATGCGTGTGTGTTCCGGTGTGTGTGCTAAAAAACTAACCGCTGTGTGTACCGCTAAAACATTGAGTGTCGTTGCATGCCGAATAAAGACCTCTGCAACCGGTCCTGCATTATTATTATTTTAAGTCATGGTATCCATACACTTCAATCGGTTCGGATTATTTGAATGAAATGAGAATGTAAACAAACACGGCTTCACGTAGAAATCACTGACTGCGCCCAGAGACGAGTGCTTAGGCAAAAAATTGTTCAGAGTATATCTGCTTAGAAAACGTAATTGTCGAATTCAATTATTTTTTATTTCTCCACGTGGTAAATACACAGGTCACAGCATGTTTACAGGAACGTTTTGGAGTTGTATTTGGAGTGTATTTGGTGACTGTAGGACCCTGTAGGGAACGTCATGCTATTGCCCCCCCCCCCCCCCCCCCCCCCCCCACTTCCAGTGATGAAGCTAAGCTACGCTAACGGAGCTACTGTTCCCAAAGCTAAATGCACGCAGAGACAAAAAAGGTATGTATCTTCTTGTCTAACTCCAGGGAAGATGTTAAATAAGCTAATTTCCCAAAATGTTGGAGTTTTCCTTTAATAGGGTTGTTCAGTCCCTTCACGAACTTCCAGTTAGTAAAATTAGTCAAACACCTGTTCCCGATCAGGGGGGTCCCTGTATGATTAGCCATAACAGCCCAATGAGTTTATGCTAAACGGATGGAGCATCTGTAGGTGATGGAACAAGTGTAATTTCAAGTGGACTCTGAGACTTTGATAAATACAAACTGCAAGGAAAAAATTTAAACTAGTATTAATACATGGTGTGAAAAGGTAAAACAGAAAAAGCAAAAATATAACATTTAACACAAAACCCACATTAACCCCCCACCCTCCAGCACTACCCCATTCGAAGTGCATAGTCCCCAGGGCAATTGGCCCAACTAGCTAGGGTTCTTTCTGGCTAACCTAAACAAACCCATAGCTAAGCAAACAACAATAATATAAAAGAAAAGGGTATATCCCTATTGCAATGCAGGCAACCTACAGTACCATGCTTTGTCAAGGTACCCGAACATATATTTTTGGTCACTCCCGTGGTATTTTATATTAACGAATAACCCCAGTTGCCATAATACATGGAACATGGAGTTTGAAAAAGAGATGACATTTTTTTTTTTATAAAAAAACACCTCCAGAAGAGGTAGAGAAACAACAGGGAAAGAAGAGGGGGTAGTAAAAGGACTTCCCCCCCCTTTTTTATTTTTTTATTTTTTTAAATCTAAATCTATAGTCTATATATAATATACAGATGTATAGCAATATTAACATAAGATTCTACATTCTTATGGAATGAAAACATTTTTTTATTTTTTTTTTGTAATTAATTTTGAGTTAATTTTCATAACGCGATAATTTGCTGTGTAATTAATTAATAAACAAGATAAACTGACAGCCCTAGTAATTTTAGCTATCTCATTTGTTAGCCTCATTATGCATTGTCTGTTGAGTATACTGACTTTTAATAATTTTGTCTTGCAACAATAATTGTTTTTGTACGTTTTTTTTTGTGTGGACCCCAGGAAGACTAGCTGGTTGCTATGGCACCAGGTAATGGGGATCCTTAATAAAAAAATTTAAAAAAATCTTCATCATAAAACCATCCTACTCTGAGCTCCTCTTCATCATAAAACCACCCTATACTGAGCCCTGAGCTCCTGTCTCCTCCTCCTCCTTCTCCAGGCGCCTGGCTTCAGCTCTGGAACCAGGCTGGTTGTAGTAATCACGTCTGGCTTCAGTGTTGACAGCTGGCAGAGGAGCGTGATTTTTTTCCATAGCCGGCAGGGGAGAGTCTGCAACACAAACATGTGGATATGACAACATTCACAACATCACAGCAGATCACATGACATCACAGCTGATCACATCACAAAGTACTCTCATTAAAGACATGGTTAGCACTACAACGTGCACCCCCAGTAGCACAGTCCTGACTGAATGAAAAGTCCATTTCCTGTTTTCTACTATGTTCTCATTCTCTGCTGCAGTGCGCGCTGAGTCAGAAGTTGCTGTGCTACTTAATATACTTTTTGTGAAGGTACATAGTACATGTTATATACCTTTGATTTGGGAGTATTTGGGGTTTCAGGGAATCAACCAGAACGATTCGGGCTTATGGCACATAACGCGTTTTATCTCGCGATCTACGGAAAAAGGCTGGATTATCTTGGAAATGCGTGTAATAAACTACAAACTACAGTGTGTTGAAACAAACTCTTTTTTCCATGTTGGACTACAAGTCACAAACAATTGTGATGGAGCAGCTCTGTCACAGACTCCGAGCAGCGTGCATGCACACACTCACACACACACACACACACACACACACACACACACACACACACACACACACACACACACACACACACACACACACACACACACACACACACACACACACACACACACACACACACACACACACACACACACACACACACACACACACCTTGAGCGTGTTGAAGGTGGTTGTTGTGGTGTTCATGACACTAGAAAGAGTAGGACCCACTTTAACACATTGCCTCCTATTAGACAAGTATGAAGACATCCATGCCAGTGCTGTGTTATAAAAATGTAAATGAGACAATTTTGACAGCATTACAGCATGGTTCACTGTGTCTAAAGCTTTGCTGAGATCTAAAAACACAGTGCCAGCTACAGCTTCCTTATCAAGCCTGGATTTGACTTGTCTTATAAAGTGCAAATGTGCAGTTTCAGTAGAATTATTCGCTCTCAAACCGAACTGCATGCGGTGCAGCCCAAACTCACCTGTGTTGAGAAAAGTGGTCAGCTGGTTAGCGACCACTTTTTCAGCAACCTTAGAGTATGGGCAGCAGCCTGCCCACCACCACATCTCTTCAACCTCTCCCTGGGGCTGGAGAGGGTGCCCCAGCTCTGGAAGACCTCCTGCATTGTCCCGGTACCCAAGAAAGGACGACCCAGCACCCTCAACAACTACAGGCCAGTCGCTCTGACGTCACACGTCATGAAGACGTTCGCGAGACTGGTCCTGCAACACCTCAAGCCCCTGGTGCGTGACTCCCTCGACCCCCTGCAGTTTGCATACCAGGGGTGGAGGACGCCATCATCTATATGCTCCACAGAGCTTACCTGGAGAAGCCGCAAAGCTCAGTGAGGATTATGTTATTCGACTTCTCCAGTGCCTTCAACACCATCCAGCCGTCACTGCTAGCGGAGAAGCTCTCTGTGATGCAGCTGGAGCACGGCTTGGTGGCCTGGATCAAGGACTACCTCACTGACAGGACAGTCAGTCTGACGTACTGGTGAGCAACACCGGAACCCCCCAAGGAACTGTGGTCACTCTTCCTTTTCACCCTCTATACCTCAGACTTCTGCCACAATTCAAGTGGGTGCCACCTGCAGAAGTTCTCTGACGACTCCTCCATCGTAAGCTACATCACCGACACCGATGAGGAGTATAGAGACCTGGTGGAGAGCTTTGTGGGGTGGAGAGACAGCAACCACCTCCAACTCAACACCAGTAAAGCCAAGGAGCTGGTGGTGGACTTCCGGAGGGGCAAGAAGAGCCCCCCCCCCCCCCCCCCCGACTCCCAACACCATCCGAGGGGAGGAGGTGGAGGTGGTGGAGTCATAAGTTCCTTGGGGTACACCTAAACAATAAACTGGACAGGTCGGACAACACAGAGGCCCTCTACAGGAAAGGACAGAGCAGGCTGTTCTTCCTGAGGAGACTTGGGTCCTTCAACGTTTGCAATAGACTGCTGGAATCATTCTACCAGTCTGTAGTGGCCAGCATCCTCTGGTGTGGCATGCTGGGGGGGCTCAACTCCAAGGGACTCCAACAAGCTCAATAAGCTGGTGAGGAAGGCTAGCTCCGTGGTGGGAGTCGAGCTGGTCAGACTAGAGGTGGTGGCAGAGGGGGATGAGAAGGAAGCTGGCTGCTATCCTGGAGAATCCCTCCCACCCCCTCTACGACGAGCTAGTCAAGATGAGAAGCATGTTCAGTCACAGACTCATACCCCCCCGACACTCAACTAACCGCCTCGGCCAGTCCTTCATACCAGCGGCCATCAGGCTCCACAACAGTGGGCAGGGACTGCTGCCAGACATCCAACTACTAGAAGGACAATATACTACCTTACGCATACCGCACCTTATGTGTATACTGTATACTTCATCAGAGCATATTTTTTGCATTTAGCATTTAGCATTTTAGCATTTCGCATTTCGTATTTTTTGATTATATATTGTTAAGGTTAGAGGTTCTATGTAGGATTGTTAGTAACTGTCTAATTGCATATATAACTGTTTCCACTAGAGGGCGCTCTAGGCGGAGCCACTCCTGATACCACCAGGTGGCGAGTGTAAATAGAGATGTCTCCTCCCCCTCTACCTCTTTCTTCACCAGCCTCTCAGTGAGAGAACTCATGTGCTGCTGCTCATACCATGTGAATGAATAAACCACGCCGCTTAACACTTTGAATGCCCAACCCGAGATTATTCGGGTTATCACCCCCCGGGTTGAATGCCCATCATGAGAATATTCGTTTTTTCTCTTTTTTCTTTATTTTATTAGCGAAATCATATTTCCAGTTTCTTTCTGACAGGGAGTGTGAAACATTTTCTGTTGCGGTAGAGAACACCAGCACTAAAGTTGACTTTTCTAACAATA
The DNA here is from genome assembly GCF_963971535.1 of Notolepis coatsorum. NCBI lineage: Eukaryota > Metazoa > Chordata > Actinopteri > Aulopiformes > Paralepididae > Notolepis > Notolepis coatsorum. The sequence continues at coordinate 459,320 of NW_028174875.1, forward strand.
TTATCAATGTGACATTTATATGAGAGTTCTGAATCAAGCCATAGACCAAGGTATTTAATGTGATCAACTCTAAGCAGTTGTGTACCGTCCAGACAAGTGATATTAAATGGTTGATTAATGGTTTTGGATGCAAGATTACGGGTGGTCCAAAAGAGCATAGTATTAGTTTTAGTTTTGTTGAAATATAAGATTATAGAAATCTCAGGGCATTGAGTCGGAAACCGGCGCATATTGACAGGAGGAAGTGGCACAGCCGGGCGGCTAGGTGGCGCAGTGGGCAAGGCGCTCGCCACCAACGCAGGAGATGCTGGGTTCGAGCCCAGCTCTCGCGTTGCTACCAGCTTGGCTGGTCGTTCATACTAATACAATTGGCAGTATTAGGGGGTGGGCTGGTGGGTGGGGATCGGACGTTGTGGACAGTGACTCCTACAGGTCGGTTGGTGTGCCTGCGCAGTAAAATCAGGAAGCGACGCGGGCGAGGGCGTCCCTCCCACGCAGACCCTCGCCACTGAGAGATCGCGCTGTGCAGGTGAAAAGATGCGATGGCTGCCTCCTTGAGTACCGGAGGGGACACGTGATGCAAGGCTTCGTCCACATTGCAGCCAACTTGTGGGAGGCATGGCCTAACAACGTTCGAGACAGGGGAGGGTAGAATTGGACAATACGAAATTGGGGACGGGAGAAAAATAGAAAAATGGGGAGAAAAAGTAGATAAAAAAAGGAAGTGGCACAGCCAAAAGTGAGTGTAGTCTTTTGAAGGAAGAGACTCAGGGCTTTCGAATTTCGAAAAACTACCCTACCCAGCTCACACCAGCGGCCAGCCCCTGTCAATCATCTGACTTCTGGATTAACTTTTTTATTTCTCTTATTTTTTGGGATTATCTCCCACAAACCTGACCGTTATTGCCATAAAACAGAACACAGTTAGTTTCTCTACCTTTCTGTGAACGTCTTGCAAAAAACGGTGTTGCAATACGATGAAAAATGGTGGAGAAATTTACATTATAAAAAAGATGGCAGAATTCAGTACTGTTTCTACAAAACCTTCTGTTTAATCATCTTCCCTTTATTCATTTGCTTAGATTTTTCAGGTCTGGTAAATTTTAGCATGGTGTTATTCACAGTCAAAGATTTTTTTTTTTTTTAAATAGAATTGATATTCTCCTTTGGTTCATTACAATTTACTGAATGATGAATTGAAAATGGGGGACCCTGATGTAAATAAGACGAAAGTCTTTCTCTGGTCTGCATCCCCTTAACAATTGTATGTATTGAGCTGTACTGTACTGTACCCATTTTGCAATCTGTTAATAAAGTTTTCAATCAATCAATCAATCAAAACTCAAGCCTAGTAACAGACACACTATTTCTGACACTGATCCATATATGTCCCTAGATTCAGATAATAAGAACATGCAAATGGACCATTTAAAAAAATATATATATTCTACGTCCTTATGGAATGAGGAAAAAAAGATTATAATTGTATTAATTTAAAAAAAAAATTATATGGATGGAAGAGCCACACATTGACGGGCAAAGAGCCGCATGCGGCTCGCGAGCTGCGGGTTAGCCACCCCTGATCTATGTTAAGGTGGGAGGGAGAGGCTTCAATAGTACAGATGTTAGGGGCAGCTAGGAAGGCGGAGGAAAACTTACTGGTTGTTAAGGGGTTAATGCTGCGGGAGGGACGCCGACGCGAGTTGCCTGGGGGGAGAGAGAGAGAGGAGGTGAACATTACAGCATAGTGATCAGAGGAGCATGCATTTTCATCAATATTCACATTTGACACTGAGAAAAAAACTAAGTCAAGCTTATGGCCTAGTTTGTGGGTGGCGGTGGTAGTAAGCAAAGTGAGTTTGAATGAGTCGATCAATTCCATGAAATCAGACACCATAGGCTTGGATGGGCAGCACACATGAATATTAAAGTCACCAATAATCAGGATTCTGTCATGGATGGACATGGTATTTGACAGAAACTCGGAAAATTGGGAAATAAAGTCCTTGCTGCTAGGGGGCCGATAAACGAGGGCGATTAGGAGAGGTTTGTCCAAGTCAACCATAGTCAACTGTACTTCAAAGCTGGAGATCCATAGATGTCCCTAGAATCAGATACCAAGAACATGCAAATGGACCATATTAAAAAAAGTCTGTAAATGTGTATTCTACGTTCTTATGGAATGAATACGATTTATTTTGTATCATAAAAAAGAAAAATATATATATCTTTTTTTGTATTTAATTTTGAGTTAATTTTCATAACGCGATAATTTGCTGTGTAATAAATTAATCTAATTAACGCGATAAACTGACAGCCCTAATTATAATATATTGTCTATATTCATGTCTTGCCCGAAAAGGTCTCAAATGGCCCTAAGAGAAGCCCTTTTTGTCACAAGTCTGTTGGAGAATGAGACCCAAATGTGTCTGAAGTAACATCATTGCCAGTGGTCCAGTTCACACTTATCATTAGTGTTGGCCAGTAGCACGTTACTTAGTCATTGTATTACTTTCCCAGTAACTTTGTAAGACTTTACAATTTCCAAAATAGAAATTATATTATAGTTAGTTACTAATGCAAGTAACGCTGTGTTACTGTGTTACAACGTAACACAATACTTACTATTAAAGTATATTTAGTTTTTAGACAGAGGGAATGTGAGCCTGTAAAGATCAGCAGCTGAATGTGATGTTAGTGTTTAGAGTTACCTGAGCAGATCACCTCCAGTCTCCAAGAGGAAGTATAAGAGGAAGAAGAAGACATCCACCACCACCCGCTACACTCCCTCAGTGCAGACTCAGAGCCAGAACAGGCAAGATAATTCAGCCACCATACAGGTCGTTCAAAAGCAGAACCAAGCTTCCTCCATTCTATTGAAACAGCAGAGCCACAGTCCAGCTGTCTGCACACTACAGCTGCTGCCTTCATGGTCCATGACCACGTGTATCCTGGTCTCCAGACTCCCTGGTGGTTGAGCTCCAGTCTCCCAGCACAGCCGCTCCCTCCTACCAACCTCACAGGCTCTGCACAGAAACAAGAGACAAACGACTACATTTAGAGGCATGTTTATCTGTAATTAAAAACGTCATTAAATGTGTTGCTCCTAAATACTAATAAAACTGAGATGATAATTGTTGGCCTCCTAGACTGAGGTGTATGTTTAAGGCCACCTCCCTGAAATGTGAGAATTGTCTTATTTGACAGAAGCTCCACCATTAAAAACCTCTGCATGCTTTTTCATCCTTCTCTCTCATTTGATTGACACGTCAAAGATATCACCAGAATGGCCCTATTTCATCTTCGTAATATTTAAAACATCTGATATAATAAATAAATCCATAACAATTTATGTAAAAATTATGACATGTTAACTTTATCTCAAATTTCAAGCAATTTAAACGGCATATACTGTATGGTTAATGTTTCCCATTTACCTCTGCTAGATCACAATTATGAATAAAAGTGATATTTGTTTTTTTGTGATCAAATGTGATGTCTGTTAAAAGAAAATCCATGATAATCGAGACATTAATTTAATAAATCACATTTATCTTGAAAAATATGAATGAAACAAGGTGGAAGCAGACAGTGAAGGAACACAGTAAACATTTTTGTTACATTTCTACCATGTTTACTTGTTTTCATCAACAATTTCCACTGTCTGGGGTCCAGTTACACCACGTATGTAAGATAGATGTGTAGGGGTGCACAGTGTGTTCTTTTACATGTTCTTCACAGAAAATGAGACAAGGCCAATGACCAATAATAATAATAATAATAATAATAATAATAATAATAATAATAATAATAATAATAATAATAATAATAATAATACACTTTATTTGTATAGCACCTTTCATAGAATTGCAGCTCAAAGTGCGTTACAACAGAAAAAGATAGGCATAAAATGAGCACATAGAGTGCAGACATATAAAATCACAGTTTTTCACATTAGGATCTAAATAGTGCAATCAAATAGTAAAATATAATATACATAAAATGAGCACATAAAGTGCAGACATACAGTTTAGAACCTGTAATAAAAAGTAATATAGAATGGGCAGAGTAAAATTATGCAATAGTGCATTGCAATAAGCTAGTTCTGAATGACTGTTTAACAGTTTAAAACCGTCTTTACCTTCCCTGTTTGATATCCACAGTTTAGAACCCGACAGTCTTCCTTCCTGTTTGATACCCACTTTGACCCTTCAAATCTCCCCCTCAGGGCGCAGTTCTAGGCCTGGGTCCCCACATAGTTTTAAAAACCTGACAGTCTTTCTTCCTGCTTGATACTCACATAGTTTGATACCTGACAGTTTAGAACCTGTGATAAAAGTAATAAAAGAGTCAAATAGAATGGACAGAGTAAAATAGTGTCAGTATTAAAAGGCTATGGTGAAGAGATACGTTTTTAGCTTATTTTTGAAGATATTTAGAGATCTAGCTTCCCTAATGTCCATAACTTTGGTGCATAGTTTGCAAAGGCTGCGTCCACAACTTTCTTTAGGCTGTGGTTTGGAACCTTCAAATAGACCAGTAGTAGATGATCGTAATATTCTAGAACAGGGGTTCTCAACCTTTCTGCTGCCAAGGCACCCCTGTGTTCAATAAAATATTCCAGGGCACCCCTACATACGATAGACTTTTCCGGTCCTGTCTTTTTTGCTACAATGATGACAAAAGTGCTTGCTTTCAAAATAATGTTTATTTAAGAAACCGGGAAACACATTTGTGTGTATATGTAGGCTATATAATGCAATATTAACAGGTGTTTCAGGTCTAAATGGCTTAGTACTGTTGACATTACACTTGCTTGTAGTAGTAAATCAAATAGCATATTTCTTTAAATAAAATTACAGAAAATTATCACTAAAGTGCTATCTGTTGCATCTGCACACTTTTCCATAAAAATTGCATATTTGGATAAGTGTGACCATTTCTCAAACTGAAAATCATGTATTTTTTTTAAATACAGAAAAGGATCACCAAGTTACCATTTCTAAAAAAATATAAATAAATACAGAAAATAAGCAATGGTTCACTCAGTGGAAATTTCTAGCTCAATGCGAGGTCTGCTGCTGCTGGCTAATAATACGGTCAATACGCGGGGAGATCTTTGACAAGGCAACACACGCATGTCATCCTCAAGGCTCAACTTGGCCCTATATTTTGTTTTCAGAGCTGTCATGGATGAAAAGCCAGCTTCACACAGATATGTGGTGCTGAATGGTATCAACACCTTAACTGCTGCATCATGAGATACTTGGTACTCAGCACCACACTCTGAAACTAGCTCTCCAGGTGGTATCAGATGAGATTTCAATGAGTTCTTCCAAGAGTTTGGATGGAGATGTGTCAGGAAGTGTTGTGAAGGGCCAGATTAAAGCTGAGAATCTACATTTATTGTTTTATATACATTGTATATTATTTATATATACACGGTATATCCCTTTAAGCCTGCATTCGAATCATAGTAATATTCGCTCTCCTTATTGGATAACGCCCTCGGCGCCAGACCGCAAGCCCCCAAAGTCAGGTTCAAAGACGAGCCCGGGCATGTCGTAACATGCCCGGAGACAGCGTATTGATTCGAGACGAGAACTGAGGTTCGGGACTAGATAACCACTTAAGTATATATGCTGCGGCAGGTGCGAACAGTAGCTGGTCATCCCGATTCAACGTGTAGTGAAGTGAGCAGCAGTGCGTCTAACAGAGCGTTGAGAACCATGTGCGAATTGAATAGTAAAGTGTCAGATTAATGTAGTAACGTCAAGTTCGACTTAGTTTAATGTGAAGTAAATAGTCGTTAATTTATTGTGTATCGTGCCACAGTTCGTTCGTGTGTAGCATTACCCAGCGGTTTGTTCGTTTTAGCTAGTGGACCTTAGCCAGTGCGCGTGGACTAAATACATTGGTGCCAGCACACGAGGAGGCCTAGTCGGAGAACCTGCTGGACATGTGCACAGGAGAACCAGCGGCGGCGATTGCAGAACCATTACTGGTTGGATTATATTGATTGTGGAACGTATTACCCGGAGAAGAGCATCGTTAATCTCCACTGTCGTTTGGGATTTAACCTTGTGAGGATTTACATTCGGGCTGGCCTCATGGACCGAGGCTAGCTGGCTATCATCGTTTGCTATCGAGCATATGGATTACAGTTATTGCTTTTGTTGCTGAGCGTTGGATTACAAGGACTGGCTTCCGTACGTGAATCCCCTTCTTCTTCAATTGATCAGACTGAGTATCCGAACATTCCTCTATCCTCTAGACCTTACAACTCTGGGAGGAACCCAGTGTCTCCAGGCGGTACCGGCGTTGCCCTCTATAATTGCTATTATACGCCAGGCGGCGTTAGCCTAGTACCCATCGTAGGAATCATTCTATTCCCAGTGACTTATGCTACTGACTGACTTTATGCCTATTCTTCGCCATACAAGCGCGACCCTAATTCTCATATCTGTAACCAATTATTGCATAATAATAAATACCCTCAAATACTATTTCTTTGTCAATGCCGTGTTATTGTGAGTGTCCACCATATATTCGATGTACTGTCTGGCCAGTAATTAAAGTACATACCTAGCAGTGGTTTAATCTATCACAATCTTTAATACAGTCAGGGTTTTGTAACCCCTCAGTTACAGGAAGCTTTGTCTCAATGTTGTCTGTAAAGTTTTTTTTTATCCAGAGTAACTTGGTGATGATTTTCTGTGTTTTATTAACACCAAGTTTCATAATGATTTTCAGATTTTGAGAAATGGTCAAACTTATCCAAATATGGTATTTTCATGGAAAACAGTGCAGCTGCAACAGTTATTCACCCATTACCCTAAACCAGCGGCTCTCAACAGGGGTTCCGCGGCACCCTGCCAGGGGTGCCGCGAGATGCCTGGCAATGTTTCTTTAAAAATATAGAATGACAACAGTCTTATTTTGAAAATCCTATAGCGGGTCTCATTTCTGCCCACGCGCAGCTCCAGCTATAATAACTAGGCTCCGACAGCTAGCAATGTTCAGGTCATTATGATACTCTTATTTTGAAAAACCGTGGTGTCGTGACTCATATCCGCTCTACAGCACACAGCCAATAAGGATGCATCTCCACACAGCAGGCTGAGCAGTAGCGTCTCTCAGCTCAGCAGCAGTAGCGTCTGGGGCGACAGTGGCTCGGGAGGTAGAGCAGTCGTCTGGCAATCCGGAGGTTCCCGGTTCGATTCCCGCTTCTCCCGGGCAGCATGTCGATGTGTCCTTGAGCAAGACACTTAACCCCTAATTGCTTCTGATGAGCAGGTTGGCACCTTGCATGGTCGCCTCCGCCATCGGTGTGTGAATGTGTGAGTGAATGGGTCAAATGTGAGGAACAAATTGTAAAGTGCTTTGGATAAAAGCGCTATATAAAAAAAGAAAGCAGCCATGGATCTGGAACGCGGACATTGAAACAGAGCAAGGATAGTGTTTTCGCGACCCAAAACAAATCCCTGCTGTTTTATTCCGCAACGGGTCAAATGCATATAACATGCTTTGCAATCCTTGCCATTCCTTTATGACCACGTCGTGTTTAAGACCGGAATTAATGTCCCGTTAGCATAAGCTAACAACAAGCTAAAGCCCCGTTCAGAGCGCCAGAGAACAGCAGAGTGGGGAGCGACTGGGAAGGAGGGGGGGGGGGGGGGGGGGGGGGGGCATTCTCCCTCTGTGTGTGTGCGTTTGAAAAGATATGATGAAGTCAGACGACTATATTATATTGATAGTAAATGTACTGAGGGTGGACAGACAGATGATGTTGATATTTAAACATAAAAAATACAATACATAATAAATGTATCCATGATCATCATGCAACATAAAACAATTGCAGGAACGGTTTGGGAGAGGAAGGTGTTTTAGGTTGCGTGTTCCAAAAAATTTACTTAAAGTTTAAAGCTCAATATATCAAAACGTGGCACTTTATAGTGAACAGGAGGTCTATTTGTATTAAAAACAAAAAGACAGGACCGGAAAAGTCTTTATCGTATGTAGGGATGCCCTGGAATATTTTATTGGACACAGGGGTGCCTTGGCAGCAGAAAGGTTGAGAACCCCTGCCCTAAACCAGCCATCTGAATTCCTATTTCATCAACCGAGTCTCCCGTTGGTACAGCAGCCCCTCTAGGAGCTCCGATGGGAAAATACCGCCCCCTATCGTCTATCCCTGTGTAACTGCAGGCCATTCGATTACACTGGTGGATCTTTTTTACACAGAAATGCTGCAATAAATAATAATGCAGCAAATACTGCCAGATTAGCTTATTTACACTGAACGCAGCAAAGGCGGCACAATGCCACCACTGTGTGTAGATTCAGACAGAACGCCATGTTCCTGAGTCGTAGGTGGATAGAAGCATCTCGGGTTGTGGTTCTGAAACAGGGCTCCAAGGAGGGAAGCACGAGGTGATAAACATGGAATATCTTCTAGTGCGTGCCAGGCATTACCCCTGCCCCCATTAAATGTTATGTCATTTAGCCTACATTTCCATCTGTCAGAAATGCCTTTATCCCGCAGTATGCGATGCAGTGTTGTGGTTTGTTCTGGAGACTGGTGTATGAGTCCAGGGCAGCCAGGTGATGTACCGTGAGCTTTATACAAAAACTCTCGAAGATAAAGATTGCATCTTCTCACGGGCGGCCGGGTAGCGCAGCGGACTAAGCTAATTCAATGAGTAATTCATAATGTTTTACATACCTGAGCAGGTGAGGCCAACAGTCTTGGCAGGTGAGATGGTGTTTCCAACTGAGTCTGAGGTGACACAGTCCAGGAGATGGGACTCGGTGCCTTTACACTGGAATTCTTTGGTCGTGATTGGAGCCTCTCCTTCTCCATAGAGTGCCCCCTGGAAGGCTGAAGGAGCCCCACAGCCAAGCTGCCTACAGACCACCTCTGCATCCTGCTGGTCAAAGCCAGCTTCACATAGTGACCTCCACACCTGATCAGACTTCATCTCCACTCTGCCTGAACACTGACCAGATCCATTCACAAGCCTCACTGACCCTGTACACACACACACACACACACACACACACACACACACACACACACACACACACACACACACACACACACACACACACACACACACACACACACACACACACACACACACACACACACACACACACACACACACACACACACACACACACACACACACACACACACACACACACACACACACACACACACACAGAGTCAGAGTCAGAAAAAAAAAAGTCAGAATTAAAAACAGCCTAGACACAGCGGATCAATTTAGCCGCTTTACATATTGAGCGTCATTATGTCAAATGTCCTATGTCACTGGTAATACCGGTGTTGTCATGAGTTTATTATTCATGGAAAATTTCACATCACCGCGGCAACCTTAGTACGGTCTCATTATTCTGACAAATCCACACACAGGCAAATATTTTTTAGCAATTCACATGAACCATCTGGTGTCATACAGCTGTCTTAACAGATTTATTGATTTTAAATGCTTAAGAATGTTTTCTAATTATTCTGTTGCACTTGACTATGTTAATGTGCTACCACTGAAATGCATGGCAATGTATTTAGCCAGAAGGTATTATGATTAGAACTATTAAAAAAACAATTTTCTTTAAATATACTACCTGTAGGACTGACATCAAAACTACCTGTAGGACTGCTGTCAAAACTACCTGTAGGACTGACATCAAAACTACCTGTAGGACTGCTGACAATTCATACGTTTAGTTAAAAATAAATATATATAGAGAGAGCACAATTACAGTTGACAAGTATAGTATGAGGTAGAAATGTATATTATTTTTTTTTATCCACCTTTTCTCCTCTTTTTCTATTTTACTCCCATCCCAATTCCATTGTGCCAATTCTCCCCCCCCCTGTCTTGAACGTTGCTTGCATATGCCCCTCACTGGCTGGTTGTAGGGAGGATAGAAGCATTGCATCATGTGTCCCCTCCGGCTGAATTCTTTCCCCAATACATTTCCAGTTCCGCATTCGCCTTCTGCGCTCTGATTGGCCACTGACTGGTCGTGCTAATCGTGTGACGGCAAGTTCTTTCACCGGTTAAGCTTAGGCACTCTTTCGAAGTTGGTTAAGGTTAGTTTGTCTTGGGCGATAGAACACCAGCCCTGATTCCAAACTCTAACCTTAACCAACTTCGAAAGAGTCGCCTAAGCTTAACCAGTGATAAACTAGGCGTTAGGTAGTTTGCAGGCTGTTAGACCCGGAAATGGGCAAAGACACAGCTCGTCAAACAATTGGGCGCACATGTCACATGACCAGAAACGTCTGTGGCCAATCAGATCGCACCAGAAACGTCCGTGGCCAATCAGATCGCATAACGCGAACGCGGAACTGGAAATGTATTGAGGAAAGAATAGACGCGTCCCCTCCGGTACATGAGGAGGCAGCCTGTCACATCTTTTCACCTGCCAGCGCGGACTCTCATTGGCGAGATGTAACGTGTGGGAGGCTCACACTACCCCCGCCATTTCCTGTCTCTGCTGTGCAGGCGCCCCAACCGACCTGTGGGAGTCGCTGTCCACAACATCCAGATTACCACCGATCGACTTCCACCCGCTAATTCTGCCAATTGAATTAGTATGACGGCTGGCCCAAGCCGGAGGCAACGCAGACAGCCGGAGTCGAACCCGGTGTCTCTTGCGTTGGTGACGAGTGCAATGTCCGCTGCGCCACCCAGCCGCCTGTAGAAATGTATATTCATAATTAATTATGTGCCAATATTAAATCGATTTGCTTTGAAGGCACAATTGCATTTCCAATTAATATTAGGTTAGAAAAAACATTTGCTGATTTAATGTGACTTCCTTGAATGTGTCTCTGCATTGGCAGTGATGATGACAATCATAGTGAAGTATTTCATCCATTTTAAGCTATATGGTTTGAAGTGTTCTGACAACTATATCATTTATTGTGCATCTTGAATGAAAATCACCTGTTGATGATTCAGTTGTGTAACTATGATAAAGAAAAATATATTTTATGTCAAATATTGTATGCTCACACAAAGGTAATGTATGAGACTTTACACTGCACCAGAAATAAATGGTATAGGTTCCCCTGAATCATCAAAGGTATGAAACTTGAAATTGTATCTGAATCTGGAGATTCTCTTCCTTCCGTCAAAATTGAAAGTGTATCTCTTCATCGCATACAGGCTGGCTGGCAGTGTGCGGAAGTACGAATATATATAGAATATTGAAATGAGTTTTCTCTAAGAAATGCATCTGCATATCTACTCTATATATTTAACTATTTCTATATTTCCTATCGTTTCTCTTTCTACTCCAGTGCGCTCCACAGATTGGGCCGTCAGACAGACAACGTGTAATGGAGGATAGAGAGAGGCGCCTGTGGAGAGATCTATATGATGGAGGGGCCTTTTGTGTTTGAGTGTTTGTGTGTGTGGGAAGGGGGGGGGGTAAATTGGAGATATTGGTCCAAATATGAAGGCAACACCAACATGTATTCATTCTCTCTCCCCCTCTCCCTCTGTGTGTGAGGGTGTGTGTGTGAGAGTTTTTTAACTGTAAGTTCAGTAAGTTCAGTCTAGTGTTTTTGATTTAACGTTCCACTGTGATCACCTTTTCCTCTAATAGAATAAGCAGCCCTTTATCATTGTCAGCTCTTTGTTGTATGTTTACAGTGTGAGTTAAATACATTTCTGTGATACAAAAGCCTCTGTTCCTCTCCTTCCTTTAATGGAAACCCTGTGTGGGGATTTAACTCAAAGTTAAACTGAAAGATTAAAATACCTGGCCTCGTCTTTGCTTCTGAAATAAGAGAGAATACTTTGTGCAACATTTTCAATATTTTGTGTTGTACAATGGATGACGTCTTGAGTGTAAAATAAACACCTGGATCTCCGTGGGGCGGGGCAAACATAGACCAATGAAAGCAGCTATCCCCACTGAGTCTAATAGCGCCACCCACAAGTCTGTTGAGATATGAAAGGGAGTGTGGGCGTGGTTTCAGAATAGGGGCGTGTTTAACCCAGACCAATTCATGTATAAGTCTGTACTAAGTTGATTGACACCTCCCATAGTTGTGTGTCTGTGTGTTTCTCCAGTGGAAGTGTATGAGGCTTATTCATGGTCCTGTCTCTTTAAGAGAATTCAGCTATAGTGGGGAGTCCATTCATGTGCAAAAATGTTACGAAATCATATGGCATTATTAGAAGGATTTCTTCTCTTGTGAATCGCTCCTGTCTTTTTTTTTTATATAATTTCTTTATTGCAGGAAAAGTAGTACATTCATTTACAATCGTCAATATTATACATTTTCCATCTTTTCTTCTTTTCTTCCCCTTTAATTTCCCCTTCCCCTCCCTCATACCCACCCCATCCCCCCCACACCGAGGTTGTTGAAGACACATCTGCAAAACATCCAAACATACAGCATAGATGCTACAGGGAAAGAAAAACAAAAAACAAAAACAAAAAAACAATAATAGCTTCAATCAGACCTGTCTGTATTATGCACAAATATTTAGATACAAAGTAAAGAAAGAACTAAAAACACAGAAAGAAAACTTCTCCAGCACGGCTGTGGCTGTGGAAGAACGTCATCAATGAGGTTATTTCACTCCTTTCCCCACCCCTGCCCATAATATTGTGGTAATTCTTGAGTGGTCTGACCTTCCGCAGCTGCGTCTCCCGTTCCCCTCTCTCTCCCCCAGTTACCCACCCAGCCCCCGGGGGTCTCATTCACACCCATTCATACCAGGACAGGGAAGGGGGGGGATTAGAAAATAGGAGTAAAATAACGATAAAAAATAAGGAAGTGCAGTTGTAAAGCTCTATCCTTTCTAAGTCTCTTCATTGATAGTCAGGGTATCAATGTGTTGCAGAAATGGTTGCCAGGTCACTTGGAATGTTTCAAGGGAGCCCTTTAGGGAGAATCTGATTCGCTCAAGCTTAACGCAATGTAGTATCTCATGTATCCATCTGTTGTGAGTGGGTGGGGAAGGGTGTATCCACTTAAAGAGAATAAGTCTCCTAGCGAGGAGGGTAGTAAACGCTATAACTCGTTTTGCAGCCCTAGATATTATCGTAGGGGTATTCGGGATTCCGAAAAAGGCAGTGAGTGGATCTGGGTCTAACGCCAATCCCAGGACCCTACTCAGCGTATCGAATATTGTAGTCCAAAACTCTGTGAGTTTGGGGCACGTCCAAAACATGTGCATATAATCGGCTGGAGATTGTTTACATCTATTACACGCATCCGTTCTATCCGGGTATATCTTTGCTAACCTCGCATTGGTGTAGTACACTCTATGCAGTATCCTACACTGCAGTAAACTGTGTCTTGCACATATAGAGGAAGTGTGTACCAGGTCTAGTATATGATCCCATTGTTCATCTGTAATGATAATTCCCAGATCCTCGTCCCATTTGGAGTCTAAGCAAGTTGGGTTCATCCAAAATATTTTATCATATAAAATTGAGACGAGCCCTTTCCGCCCGGTACTGAGCGATAAGAGAGGGTCAGTCCTAGAGTCTGGAGGACGGCCAGGGAATTGTGGGAATTGGTTCTGAACAAAATGTCTGATCTGAAAAAAACGGAAAAGGTGGGAATTTGGGAGACCAAATTTTTTCGACAATTCTGCAAACAATGAGAACACACCTCCAGAGTAGAGGTCATTAATGGTTAGCAAACCTTTGTTTGCCCAGCTTCTGAATACAGGATCAGAACAGGATGGTAAGAATAGGTGATTACGAGAGATTGGAGCTAGCCCTGACGGAGCGTGTAGGCCAAATTGTTTCCTAAACTGACTCCAGATTTTCAAAGTTTCCGTCACAATTTGGTTCTGAGCCACCTGTTTAATAGGGATCGAAATGGTTAATTGGGAGCCCATTGGGGTTGGTCTTCTTCCTTCCTCCTGGTCCTCCAGTAAAGGAGTTTGTTTATACTACATGCCCAGTAGTAATAGCGAAGATTAGGCAAAGCCAAACCCCCTTCCGATTTGGGAAGTTGCATAATCGTCCTCTTAATACGTGCTCTTTTGTTACCCCACAGGAATGAACCTATAAGTTGATCAATCGAAGTGAAAAAGGCTTTATTAATAAATATTGGTATATGCTGAAAAGCGTATAGAAATCGGGGTAGGACCACCATCTTTATCAGGTTAACCCTTCCCAGAAGCGAGAGGGGGAGAGAGGACCATCTCGTCAGATCTAGCTTAAAGCGCTCCAGCAGAGGACGGAAATTCTTTGCGAAGAGCTCCGTCTGTGATTTGGCCATAAAAATCCCTAGGTATGTGAATCCTTCCGTGGCCCTTTTAAAGGGGAAAAGTGATTGAGGAAGCCGTTCCGCAGACGCATTAACCCCTAAATATTCACTTTTCTGGAGATTAAGTTTATATCCAGAAAGCTGCCTATGTTGTTCTAAAATATCCAGGATAACAGGGATGGACGATGACGGATTGGAGACATAAAGTAGGAGATTGTCGGCATACAATGAGAGTTTATGAACCAGGCCGAACCTCTCAATCCCCTCAAATCTAACCTCACTGCGAAGCCAAATGGCTAAGGGTTCTGCGGTGAGCGCGTAGAGCAAGGGAGAAAGCTGGCATCCTTGACGAGTACCGCGATAGAGCGCAAACTGGCCCGACTTGGTACCATTCACATTGACTGAGGCCACCGAGGACGAGTATAGGAGTCTTATCCATGAAATAAAACCCGGTACCAAACCGAATTTCTCAAGTGTATGGAACAGGTACCTCCATTCCACTCTGTCAAACGCTTTCTCAGCATCTAGGGAGAGTACCATTTCTGGCGCGCCAGTCGTGGTTGTGAAAAGGATATTTAGCAGCCTTCTGGTGTTAAAGAAGGATTGCCTGTCCATGATGAAACCCGTCTGATCCGGGTCTATCAGGAACGGGACCACCTTCTGAAGACGGCATGAAAGGACCTTAGCCAATATTTTACAATCCACATTAAGGAGGGAGATTGGTCTGTAACTACTACAGAGAGGGTCTTTACCTTTTTTGAGCAGCAGGGATAATGACGCCTCTGATAGCGTGGGTGGCATTTGGCCCTCGTTATATACTCTCAGTAGGAAAGGAGCAACCAACACGGAGTACGTTTTATAAAATTCTGTAGTATAGCCATCTGGCCCGGGTGATTTACCACTTTGTAAAGATTTGATTGCCTCAGTCACTTCAGAGATGGTTATAGGCGTGCCTAACTCTTCAGCCTCCGCTCTATTCGCTTGAGGGTACTTGAGAGACTTGAGGGGGTTTGGGCGATCCCAGTGCTGCTGGGAAGATTCCGACGTGTAAAGTTTGGAATAATAGTCAGAAAATTTCAGACATTTCCGTAGGGTCTGTTGTAGTGACACCTAATTGGGATTTTATCCTGGGAATCAGTCTAGAGGCACTCACCACTCGTGCTTGGTACGCAAGCAATTTTCCGGCCTTATCCCCCTGCTCGAAAAAACGTTGCTTGGTGTGCAAGAGTAGTCTCTCGATCTTACTAGTTGAGAGCAAATCATATTGTGATTGGAGCTGGAGTCGTTTCTTATATAGAGCAGGAGTTGGTTTAGATGAATACTGGATGTCCAATCGTTTAATCTCATCCGATATATCCGTTAATTTGGATTGTTCGTGCTTCCCAAAATGAGAGGTAAAGGAGATGGCCTGTCCGCGGAGATATGCCTTAAAGGCCTCCCAGAGCATGTCACTGCCAACTTCAGGTGTGTCGTTTATCTCAAAGAAGATTTTTATTTGTGCATGAATAAAATCCTTAAATTCAGGTTCAGATAATAAGTGGGAATTTAATCTCCAAAATTTAGAGGGTGTTCTACCCTGGGGGAAGTTAATTTCAACGGATGTCGGGGCATGATCGGAAATGACTATACTATGGTACTTAGTAGAGACTACATTATGTAGCAGTTTTTCATCTAGCAAAAAGAAGTCTATCCTCGAATACGTGTGGTGGACATGGGAGAAGAAGGAGAAAAGTTTATCGGTAGGAAATTTTGCTCTCCAAGGGTCTATAAGGCCAAGTTGTTCCATATGAAATTTCAGGATGTTCGCTGCTTTGGAGATAGTAGTTTGTCTATCCGAGGACCTATCCAATTCTATGTTTTGAACCTGGTTAAAGTCTCCTCCGATAATTATGTGATGATCATTAAGGTTAGGTATCGAGGAAAATAAATTAGACACAAATTTATCATTGTCCCAATTTGGCGCATATATTGAGGCCAGAACCACTGGAATGTTTTGCAGCCTGCCCGACACTATAACATATCGTCCGTCAAGATCAGTTAGAATGGTGGCAGGCTCAAAGGGTACATCCCTATGTATAATGATTGCAGCTCCCCTGGCTTTTGCTGAGAATTTAGAATGAAAAACGTGTCCCATCCATGCTCTCTTAATGCGGGGGATATCTGAGGTGCAGATGTGTGTCTCCTGTAAAAAACAAAGGTCACCCTTGAGGTGCCGTAGATGGTTAAGTACCTTATTAGCCTTGATAGAGCTATTCATCCCTTTGACATTCCATGAGACGAAACAGATGTTCCTGCCCGTCACTGCCATGTTCTGTTAAGTATATACATACCTGAGTTGAGAAGATAAAACATTAGAAGAGAGGAGAAAGGTAGAGAGGGATAGAGAAATGGGAGGGGGGAGGGTTGACGCACACACATACACCCACACAACCATACACAACCATACATACCCGGGGGTACATCCCTTGGTCCCTAAGGGAACAGCAACAGCCTCTGTATCTCTCAGGATACTTTCCTTCCGGTGGAGACTTCATCCTCACTCCCCTTTTCCCCCCTCTCTCCCGTCAATTTCGAAAAGCCTCCAATATGGTTACATATAAACCTTTAAATTGTGTTAAAAGAACATTCGAACTGCCAAAGAAATAAGAAATAAAAGCCAAAACAACAAAAGGGATGCTTAAATTAAAAAATTAAAGACTGGGATAAAAATGAAAGATATTTGCAACACAACTCGGGGTTTATCCATTAGAGATTAGACATAAAAGCGCTACTGTTGTGAAGGGCCAGATTAAACTGAATATATATATGTATCGTTTGATATACCTAGTACAGACCAGAGTAATATTCGCTCTCCTATTGGACAGCGGCCCCAGGCGCCAACGACCAAGCCCCCAACGGCAAGTTCAAAGGCAACTCCGGGCATGTCAGAACATGCCCAGAGTCTGCGTAGTAATACGAGACAAGAACTGAGGTTGGGACTAGATATTCACTTAAGTATAAATACGGCGCAGGTGTAAACAGCAGCAATTCGTTCATTACTAGTAATACCTTCACCACGAGTCAACGTGCAGTGAAGTGAGCAACCTTGCATCTAAATAGAGCATTGAGAACCGCGTGCGAATAGAATGTTAAAGTGTCAGAGTTTAACGCAGTAACGTTGAGTTCGACTTAATCTAATGTGAAGTAATAGTCGATCATTTATTGTATATCGTGCGGCCACAGTTCTTCCGTGACCAGCATTACCCATCGGTTCGTCGTGTCTTTAGCTAGTGCACTTATCCAGGCTGTGCGGCCTAAATACGTGCCCACACCCGAGGAGTCCTAGGCGAGAACCGTTGGACATGTACACAGGAGAATTGGCACCGGCGATTGCAGAACCATTTCTGGTTGGATTATATTGCTTTGGGACCGTGACCACCGGAGAAGAGCACCGTTGATTCCACTGTCGTTTGGGATTTAACCTCGTGAGGATTACCATTCGGGCCCGCCTCGTGGAAGGGGCTGGCTAGCTGTCGTCAATGCTGTCGAGCATATTGGATTACAACTATTGCTTTTGTCTGCTGATCAAGGGAGTACAAGCACCGGCTCCTGTATCTGGAGCCTCTTTATTCCTCGTTGACTCAGACTGGGTACCCGAACATTCCTCTACCCCTCCCGGCTTTACACCCCGGAGGGAACCCAGTGTCTCCAGTTGGTACCGGTGTTGCCCTATATAATTGCTATACAACAGGTGGCGTCAGCTTAGACCCATCATAGTATTCCTACTATTCTCATTGACTTATGCTCTTGACTGACTTTACGTATATTCTTCGCCATACAAGCGCGACCCTAATTCTCAATCTGTAACCTAATGTTGCCTAATAATAATAAATAACCCTCCAATATAATTTATGTGTCAATGCCGTGTTCTTGTGTGGGTGTTCACCATCAATATTTGATGTACTGTTTGGCCAGTAATTAAAGTACATAACTAGTAGTGGTTTAATATATCACAATCTTTAATACAGTCAGGGTTTTGTAACCCCTCAGTTACAATTGGTCCTTCGAGCCGAAGGGTATCAGTGTAATATTTAATATAATATTAATATTAACCATGGCCAGCGGTGAACACTCCCCAAGCGGCTCTCCCAAGCTAGAACGCCCGCAGCGCAAACGTCAGCCACCTCCCTATCTGGAGGAATTTGCTGTCGTTCTACCACCTAGCTTATCTAAACAGACGTTAAATACGGATAAAGCGGATAGTCAAAGCATGTCAAATCCTATCGACTTGGCGACCCTGCCAGTAGAGACCCCAGTGGGTTCTAACGAAACTGACTCAGCTCACGGGGGGGACCAGGTGGGACATGACATGACTATACCTCCAGACAGCGTCACCGGGATAGTCCCCGGAGCGCTCCAGGATAAAGAAAGCGCTCCAGGGACAGAACCCGACACACAACCAAGAGAAGAGAAGCGCGCCCAGGAGATGGACCTCGGGGCGCGCCAGGAGAACAGATCTCCAACGAGCCCTGTCAGAAGCCGATCACCTCCGTCAGTGTCATCCCCCAGCGAGGCGGACCAGATACTGGCGCAAGCCTTGATCGCCACCCTGACAGCCTCCACCGAACGCGATCGGCTTCAAGCAAAGACGCTTAGTGAGCGCGAACACTCCGCCACGGAAAGAGAGCGCCTCCACGCGCAACTCCAAGCGCAAGCCCTTAGTGAGCGCGAACACTCTGCCGTGGAACGAGAGCGCCTCCGGGCGCAACAATTAAGTGAGCGCGAACACTCTGCCATGGAACGAGAGCGCCTTCAGGCTCAACAGACGAGCGAGCGCGAACAACGAGAGCGCCTCCAGGCGCAACAAGCAAGCGAGCGCGAACACTCTGCGGCGGAACGAGAGCGCCTTCACGCGCAACTCCAAGCGCAAGCCCTTAGTGAACGCGAACACTCTGCAACCGAACGAGAGCGCTTCCAAGCGCAACAAAGGAGTGAAGACGACGCATAAGACTGGAGGAGAAACGCCTTCAGACGGAAGAGAACATTGAAAGAGACTGCGCCAATGCACAGCGCGACGCCGCCAATGCCCAGCGCGAAGCAGAGCGCGACCGGCTGCAGGCGCAGATGATAGAACAATTGATTGCCAGGGCGACACCCCCTCTCTCCGCACGGAGCTCCCGGAGATCATCACGACAAGGGTCTAGGGCACCTTCCCCTACCCGACAAAGCGACCCGGGACCCGGCCAACAGGAGGAACCTGTCCACGTCTCCGAACCCCCTCCCCGACCGGTCCATACGAGACCCAGCCACCGGGAAGAACCGGCCTACGTCGCCGAGAGACTGACTAGAAGACTCCAGGACCTAGAAGAGGAAGAGGAAGAGGAGGAATGTCAAGCCCACCAGCAGCAACGTACTCTGGACCAGGAGGCCCAGTACAGCCCCGACTTCAGCCCCGAGTCACTGCACTACAAACCCCCGACTAAACTCACGGGTGAGTTTGACGTACAGACCACACCGAGGAACAGCACCTGGGTACCCGGCCTCTGGTACCCACCAAGTACCAACCCATGACAACACGTACGGGGAGACTCGCCCAGGAGGCCTCTTCCCCTACGCTCACCAAATGTGCCAGCCATCCATGGCATCGTACCTTGGCACACCGACGTTCCCAGACTTTACGCGCGAGGACAGAGCACAGTACACGGAATTACGCATGTGCTTGGAGACTATGATGTCCGACGTCCCCGACGAGTCGTACAAATATGCCATCCTCCTCAAGCATCTCAAGGTGCCCAGAGCGCATAACATAGCGCTGGCATATTCCAACTCAAGTACCCCATACTCCGCGGCTCTAGTGGCCCTCGACCAGCGTTATGGACGCATATGGGACTACGTGATACAAGAAATAAGAGATATTGTATTGTATTGTAATTGGAAGATTGTATGCCAGTACTGTGAAAAGGAACATTGGCTGTCTCAATGTGACACTTTCAAGAAGATGACCGCTGACGAGGTGAGTCAGTGGATCAAAGCCAACCGCCGCTGCTTCCGCTGCGCGCGCAGCCATATGGCAGCTGAGTGCGGTTTAAAGAAGAAATGCAGCAAGTGCGACGGCGCCCACTTGGAGGTCCTACACGACAGCAACAAGAAGAAATCCGTACCCCCAAGCAGCTCGAGAGTGAACGTCATGTACATAGACCCTGCGAAGAGTGGGAGCTCCCGAGTGCTCTTGAAGGTGGTCCGAGTGATATTAAGCTACGAGGACAAGGTCATGGACACTTACGCCGTCCTAGACGATGGGTCAGAAAAGACTCTCCTCCTCGCATCCGCCGCAGCCCGGCTGGGTCTGCGGGGGAGCGAAGAAACAATGACAATCCGTACCATTAGAAGAGACCTGAAGACCATAAAGGGTGAAAATGTCTCCTTCACGATAGCAGCGGTCGGGCAGCCCGAGAAGCAGTATAGAATAACTAACGCCTTCACCAGCCAAGACATAGGCCTGTCACAGTACACCTACCCCATCCCAAAGCTGATGGAAAAATACGTGCACCTACGTCAACTACCTATACCGCTCATCGACGGCGCCACCCCGACCCTGCTCATAGGATCCGACCACGCACACCTCATCGTCCCAACGGACCGGGTCCACATCGGGCCCAGAGGCTGTCCAGCAGCGGTCGAGACCCGCCTAGGTTGGACACTACAAGGCCCCCTCTCTCCGGGTCTTCCAACCGACCGACAGCCACTCGCTGCCTCCACTCAAGGATAAACGAAGAAGACACCACCCTCTTACAGCACGTCGAGAGGCTATGGACATTAGACGCGATGCCCTTTAAGAATGAAAAGAAACTCGTTCGTTCAAAGGAAGACACTTATGCCATAACCCTCCTCGAGCAGAGGACAAAGAGAGTCGAGGTCAATGGAGTGATGAGATACGCAACTCCACTCTTGAGGCGAGAGGGTATGCCCACCCTCCACGCCTCAAAAGAAGCGACAGAGCGATATCTACTGAACACCGAGCGGCGTCTAGCCAAAGACCCCACTCAAGCCACTGTGTACCGCGCTGAGATCGACAAGCTGATCACAGCGGGACACATAAAGAAAATTGACATTCAAGAGGCCGACCAGACGATCGAATCATGGTACGTGCCCCACCACAAGGTCCACCACAACGGCAAGGATCGCATTGTATTCAACTGCAGCTACCAGATCGGACTACAGAATCTGAATAAAGAACTCTTGCCCGGCCCAACACTCGGCCCCTCTCTACTCGGCGTGCTACTACTCTTCCGCCAAGACAAGGTGGCCATCAGCGGCGACATCAAAGGGATGTTCCTGCAGGTGCGACTAGTGGAAGAGGACAAGCCCTTGCTGCGGTTCCTATGGAGAGAGAGGATCGGGGATGAGCAACCATCCATCTACCAATGGGAGGTCCTCCCCTTCGGAACCACATGCAGCCCATGCTGTGCTACGTTCGCACTGCAAAAACATGTGACAGAAGACCCTGAAGCTGACGAGGAGGTCAGACAAAGTGTAGAGAGGAGTTTTTTTTTTTTTTTTTTTTACTTTATTTTTTAGTGTTTATCGCTTTTCTGGTCAAGCATGACCGACAGTTGTAGGGTGAAACGGGAGAGAGAGCAGGGGGAGACATTCGGCAAATGACGGCGAGTCCGGGAATCGAACTCGGAGTCAACCAGATCCGTGACGCAGCACGGAGTCCCGCGCAAGCGCGGTAACATGGTGTGCTACTGGAGCACCCCGAGAGAGGAGTTTCTACGTGGACAACTGTCTGCAAAGCGTCTCGACGCCAGAAGAAGCCGAAGCCCTCCTACTCAAGCTCCGCGCCTCACTGATCAAAGGCGGCTTTGATCTCCGGCAGTGGGCCAGCAGTGACCCTCAAGTACTTCGCAGCCTCTCCCCAGAGACAAAGGCAGCAAGCAGCGAGACCTGGATGGCGACCATCCCAGGTGAAGCACAAGAAATGACATTAGGCCTAGTCTGGCGCTTCAAAACAGACTCGCTCCATTACAGATACACACCCCTGACCACGGAGCAGGGAAGGTCGACCCCTCTACCGACCACCAGACGGAGCGTATACAGAACACTCGCAAGGCAATACGACCCGCTGGGGTGTATCCTACCTTACACCACCCGGGCGAAAATGATTGTACGAGAGCTGTGGGACAAGGAACAGGGCTGGGACGACCCCATACCCGACCACCTCGCTTCCACCTGGAGAGAGTGGGAGAGAGAACTCAACTCGCTCCAAAATGTGAACATACGCCGAAGCTACTTCCCACCCACAGTGCGGCTGGAGACGTGCCAGATGGACCTGCACGTCTTCAGCGACGCCTCAGAAGTGGCCTACGGCTCGGTGGCTTACTTGCGGGCCCAAGAGGAGAGAGGAGAAATACACACAGCCTTCATCCTGGCTCGCTCAAGGATAGCCCCCCGCAAGCAACAATCGATCCCGCGTCTAGAGCTCTGCGCAGCTCTGGTAGGCGCGCAACTCGCCACGTTAATCCAACGTGAACTCACCATCCCGGTGCAAAGAACAATCTTGTGGTCAGACTCCATGACCGTACTCACATGGATCCAGTCCGATTCTTGTAGATACAAGGTCTTCGTGGGAGTCAGAATCACAGAGATCCAAGACCTAACAGGATCAGCGTGCTGGAGGTACATGGACACGAAACAGAACCCAGCAGATGTCATCACACAGGGGATGTCCCTAGATGACCTCACACGTCACAATATCTACAGTGACGGTCCTGAGTTCCTCAAGCTCCCAGAAGAAGAGTGGCCTAACCCCACCCCTCGGGAGGCTAGTCAAGAGGAGGCAGAGATCAAGAAATCTATGTTCTGTGGGTTGACGCACACACCAGTCCCCACTGACCCTAACATAGACGACTGCCCCACCTTTGAGAGTGCGCAGTTAAAGACATTCCTGTGGCACCACCCTGAGGTTCCCCCCACTACCGACATTAACGCAGCTAACTACGAAGAGGCAGAACTCCTTCTGCTACAGCGAGCCCAAAGAGACTCGTTCCCCGACGAGCTAGACTGCCTGCAGGGAACAAAGCCAGTCCCGTCAGACAGCAGACTGCTCCACTTGGCCCCCGAGCGCGACACCCATGGCCTCATCAGGGTGGGTGGTCGTCTGAGACGGGCCCCGGACTTAACGGATGACGTCAAGTTTCCTATAGTCCTCAACAGCCGACACAAGGTCACCGAGCTCATCATAAAGAAATACGACGAGGATGTGCACCACGCTGGGGCAGAGAGAGTCTTCGCTGAGATCCGACGTCGCTATTGGATACTGCAAGGAAGAGAAGCAGTACGTCGCTTCCAGCAGACTCGTCTAGACTGTCGCAAGTGGCGAGCACAACGCCCTCGAGCACGTCTCAAGTGATGTAGCAGATGTCGACCCAGTCACCCCCAACACACTCTTGATGGGGCGGCTGTACCCCGCGCTCCCACAGACGGTGTACAGACCCGAAGAAGCGAACGGCCGAAGAATGTGGAGGTACAGTCAAGTATTGGCTGACAAGTTTTGGAACAGTTTCCTCTTCCACTACCTACCGTCTCTCCAAACCCGCCAGAAATGGGTAAAAGATAGAGACAACTTACAAGTGGGCACAGTCGTTATGATCATAGACCAGTCACTACCCCGAGCTATGTGGCCGGCCGGCCGCGTAAGCAAAGTGATCACTGGTGCCGACGGAAAGGTCAGAGCGGCAGAAGTTATTGCCCAGGGACGGACCTACACCCGACCCGTGGCGAGGCTGATAGAATTGCCAAGGCTCCCTGACTCCCTTGATGACGATCATGACCCACTGACTTTGTAGATTGCCCTACCCCCCACAACAGACATTGAGCAGTTGACAGGACTATTAATCTGTCTTCCTTTTAACTAATTAGGTGCGGACTAATTAGGAGGCGGCTGTTGTGAAGGGCCAGATTAAACTGAATATATATGTATCGTTTGATATACCTTGTATATTATTTATATATATATACACGGAATATCCCTTTACCTGCGTACAGACCAGAGTAATATTCGCTCTCCTATTGGACAGCGGCCCCAGGCGCCAACGACCAAGCCCCCAACGGCAAGTTCAAAGGCAACTCCGGGCATGTCAGAACATGCCCAGAGTCTGCGTAGTAATACGAGACAAGAACTGAGGTTGGGATTAGATATTCACTTAAGTATAAATACGGCACAGGTGTAAACAGCAGCAATTCGTTCATTACTAGTAATACCTTCACCACGAGTCAACGTGCAGTGAAGTGAGCAACCTTGCATCTAAATAGAGCATTGAGAACCGCGTGCGAATAGAATGTTAAAGTGTCAGAGTTTAACGCAGTAACGTTGAGTTCGACTTAATCTAATGTGAAGTAATAGTCGATCATTTATTGTATATCGTGCGGCCACAGTTCTTCCGTGACCAGCATTACCCATCGGTTCGTCGTGTCTTTAGCTAGTGCACTTATCCAGGCTGTGCGGCCTAAATACGTGCCCACACCCGAGGAGTCCTAGGCGAGAACCGTTGAACATGTACACAGGAGAATTGGCACCGGCGATTGCAGAACCATTTCTGGTTGGATTATATTGCTTTGGGACCGTGACCACCGGAGAAGAGCACCGTTGATTCCACTGTCGTTTGGGATTTAACCTCGTGAGGATTACCATTCGGGCCCGCCTCGTGGAAGGGGCTGGCTAGCTGTCGTCAATGCTGTCGAGCATATTGGATTACAACTATTGCTTTTGTCTGCTGATCAAGGGAGTACAAGCACCGGCTCCTGTATCTGGAGCCTCTTTATTCCTCGTTGACTCAGACTGGGTACCCGAACATTCCTCTACCCCTCCCGGCTTTACACCCCGGAGGGAACCCAGTGTCTCCAGTTGGTACCGGTGTTGCCCTATATAATTGCTATACAACAGGTGGCGTCAGCTTAGACCCATCATAGTATTCCTACTATTCTCATTGACTTATGCTCTTGACTGACTTTACGTATATTCTTCGCCATACAAGCGCGACCCTAATTCTCAATCTGTAACCTAACGTTGCCTAATAATAATAAATAACCCTCCAATATAATTTATGTGTCAATGCCGTGTTCTTGTGTGGGTGTTCACCATCAATATTTGATGTACTGTTTGGCCAGTAATTAAAGTACATAACTAGTAGTGGTTTAATATATCACAATCTTTAATACAGTCAGGGTTTTGTAACCCCTCAGTTACAGCTACCAATGACTCCCAATAAGGAGTGTGACCCATAGAAAGTTAAGAGTGGACAAGTAAACCGAGGCGTTAAAGTGTGTGTAGGTCAGCCTATAATTCAGTGGACCTGGGCAAAGCCCGCCTCCAGCCTACAGCAACTCAGGGAGAGTGTCTTTAGCCCCTGCTACCAAGCCCACTAGGGATATAAAGATTGCAAAACCAAAACAAAGTTGGAAAAGAGGTGCCACTCTCCTCTTTTCTCTTCCCCCCTTTCTCCTTCTGCCTATTTAAAAAACAAAAAAGTATATATACATTTAAAGAGTAAAATATTAATAAACATGAGGTATATGCAGCTACAGGGGTTACACAA
This sequence comes from Notolepis coatsorum, assembly GCF_963971535.1. Lineage (NCBI taxonomy): Eukaryota > Metazoa > Chordata > Actinopteri > Aulopiformes > Paralepididae > Notolepis > Notolepis coatsorum. The sequence continues at coordinate 485,174 of NW_028174875.1, forward strand.
TTCAGGGAACTCACAATGTACCTAAAATATGTATAGGAAGGTAATATGGTTAGTCACATTCGGCAGTGTCAGAGACCTATACCTTAAGACAGGAAAAAGAAGCATGTGCAAATTGAATTGGTTCAGTCAGTACCTTGGGTGCTTCTTGAAACATGCATACACAACCCCCACTACCCAATAGATACTATACGGTTTATGTGTATTGAGACACTCAAATATTAAGAGGAGCATGTGCACCCTGAATATGCTCACCCTGCATAGAGAGTCATATGTATATAAATAAATCCATACAAAAGAAAAGACAAAGTTAAGAAAAAAAGGAAAAGATTATATACATATATAAAAATAGAAATAAAAAAGAAGGGGGGGGGGGGGCAAAAACAAAAAATACAAAATAGGGAACAGAAGAAAACAGCATGCAATCATTCACAAGGTCATGGCTATAGCAACCTGGTTGGCATAGGGTTCCTTTTGAAGGAGTCCCTCCGATTGAAATAACAATATTCCCCTTCTGAGGCATAGGCGGACAATCTATAGTGACTGAGCAATATAATAATATAACCAAGGTCCACAAGTTCAGCCGAACACTCAGTACGTCGTAATCATGTCTAATGCCGTTGGCGTTGGTTTCAGCTGTCCCCGAGTGTCCGTTGGGCCTAGGTAAATGGCCTAGTAAATTCAGGCCCAGTCTCTGCGCATTGAGTACTCCTAACGCGTACATATAGAACCTTCATTATCCTATCAAACCGATCCATTCTGTGTATTTAGCAGCCCCTAAACAGAGGGAACGTCTACAGTCTGAATGAGAGAGAGACATATGTAAGATAAGGGCTATCAAAGAATAATGAAAAAAAGGCAAAAAGGCGTTAGAAATACAGGCAAAATATAATCTGCGTCGGCTGTTTGGGAAGCATAGAGTTCAGTTTCAGAAGCCAGTCCGCTTAATGTCAATAGCATCCCCCCATGAGGTCTAATTATCAGGTCTAACGCAGTCGACCAATATAGCCCAACCAATGTCTATAAATTCAGTCTTGCATTCTACATTCATTGTTCATTGTTCATTGCTCCCGGCGTCAGGTTAGCTTACCACTGGGTATACGTTGGGTAGCCGTCCATGCTAGGCTAACTTGGCCTTGAGGTACATTTCGGCATCCCCAACAGACGTGAAGCGTATTCTGTCCCCGCTCTCTTCCGTAATCATCAGTTTAGCCGGGTAGTGGAGACTAGGCCTCAGCCCCCGCTTGTAAAGTAGTGCCATCACATCGCGGTACGGTGCTCGCTGTTCCAACACAGCCGGGGTATAATCCTCGTAGAAAGCAATTTGTTGACCGTCGTATTGCATCTCCGCTCTTCTCTTTCTGGCCTCCCGAATCAACCGTTCTTTGGTTTGATAGTTATGAAACCTGATGATAACAGGCCTAGGCTTTTCACCCTGCTTCGGTTTAGCTGCCAGAGACCTGTGTGCGCGGTCCAATTCTGGAGGGTTAGGGAGGGTCTCTGCCCCAAGAATTTGGGATAAAAGGGTGGCGAAGAAGGATGTTGGTCTCGGGCCCTCAATCTGTTCTGGTAGTCCAATGATCCGAAGGTTGTTACGTCGCCGTCGAGCCTCGAGGTCCTCCGCCTTAGCCTTTAGCACCGCATGGCTAGCCCTCAGATCCGCACATGTAGCCTCCAGCGAAGTAATTCTTTCGCTTACAGATTCCGCATTCTCCTCCAGGGAATCGACCCGCTGTGCATTGTCGGCCACGTCCATTTTCATTTGGTCAAGTTTATTTTCCAAAGCGGTAATGATTAAAATTTTAATTTTAATTAAAATTAAAAAAACACAAGGGAGAGAGGGAAAAACGCGTCCTACTCAATGCCCACCATACCGGAAGTCCGTCATCGCTCCTGTCTTTTGACACTTTATTATAGTTTGATATACCCATATTTATCGTATTGTAATATTATTTGGGCCAGTAATTTTCCTACTTCTCTTCATAAACTTTTTATATTGCAAAATTCATTCATAAGGCTTGCCACTACTTCTAATGAATCTGCTCCTCTTTTTAGGCAACTTAAAATACTATCAATCTTTGATATTATTGTATACCAGATATGTATTGTTATGTTTAACAGCACTTTTAATTTAGATTTATTTCCTATTGTTTTCCATAATTCTTTCATGTCAAATCAAATATCAAATAATATTAATCGTAATTTCTTAATTCGTAATTAGGTCAGTTCAGTATAAGATTTAGAGGTCCTACAATTTGGAAATCAAAACCCTCTATAATAAAAAAATTGCTCATCTATTTCATCACTCAAATACAGGCTTATTGTTTTGACTAATTATTAATGTTGTTGTTTTTGTTATTATTATTCATATTACTTAGATTATTATTATTGTTATTATTATTATTATTATCTTATAATTATCTTAATATTATGAAAAGAAATTTATGAGTCAGCAAACTCGTATTGTAAGGAACATGCTTACAATTTGCAACCCTAAGATAACAAAAGGTTTTCTTAAAGGTGACATGTACTATAAATGTCATTTTTCGGGGAGCTCCCGTAGCTCACCGCATATCTCTGCGCTATTTCTGCGTCGGGGAAAACCGTGCTCGTCACGGATCTGGGGGACACGAGTTCGATTCCCGGACCCGCCGTCATTTCTCAGAATGTCTTCCCCTGCTCTACATCCCATTTTCAACCTGTTTCTGTCGGTCATGCTTGACCAGAAAAGCGATAAACGCTAAAAAATAAAGTTTAAAAAAAATAAATGTCATTTTTCAGTCTCTAGCATTGTATTATAGTAATAGGAGTTCGTATCAATATGTTTTAGTGTCTAAATACCATATTGGCGGATTGCTCTGATTCAGCTCAGCCCGTTTCCTCCTCCAGTAAATCAGGCCATTTTGATTTGAACGGCTGAGTGACGTCATTCGGCCGCTGGGTAGCAGACAGTGATGTGATTGGCTCTGTGGTTGTAGCTAATGCCCGCCCACATTCTACCTAGACTGACTGTACACAGCGAGTGGAAACCATTTCCTCATACTCTGCATCGGGAGAGAGAGAGAGAGATAGAGAGCACTTGGGGGGGGGGGGGGGGGGGGACCTGCCTGCCGCGCGCCACACACCCGCAAACGGGAGATTGAAAGAAAGAAAAAAAAAACCACAAGCTGCCGCGCGGACTCTCATCACCAAGAGGGAGAGAAAGGAAGAGAGAGGGAGGGAGGGAGAGGGGGGCCTTGTCAATAACGGCCTCTCTCTCTCTCTCTCTCTCTCTCTCTCTCTCTCTCTCTCTCTCTCTCTCTCTCTCTCTCTCTCTCTCTCTCTCTCTCTCTCTCTCTCTCTCTCTCTCTCTCTCTGATGACTCCTCCATCGTAAGCTACATCACCGACACCGATGAGGAGTATAGAGACCTGGTGGAGAGTTTTGTGGGGTGGAGCGACAGCAACCAGTGATTGTTGAACTTAGATTTTTAATATATGTGTATATGTATATTGAGATGTATTGTTGTGCTTTAAGTGAATATATATGCCTTGAAACATGATTGAGTAGATGGGTATGTGTGATTGGTGAACTTAGATATTTTATTATATAATATTTGTATGTGTTATTGAGGTGTATTGTATTGTTTTATTGTATTGTATTGTATTAATTGTATTGTATTGATTTTATTGTATTGTATTGATTTGTGTGGACCCCAGTAATAGTAGCCTATGCCTGTGGCAATGGCTAATGGGGATCCGAATAAACTAAACTAAACTAAACTCAACACCAGTAAAGCCAAGGAGCTGGTGGTGGACTTCCGGAGGGGCAAGAAGAGCCCCCCCCCGACTCCCAACACCATCCGAGGGGAGGAGGTGGAGGTGGTGGAGTCATAAGTTCCTTGGGGTACACCTAAACAATAAACTGGACAGGTCGGACAACACAGAGGCTCTCTACAGGAAGGGACAGAGCAGGCTGTTCTTCCTGAGGAGACTCGGGTCCTTCAACGTTTGCAATAGACTGCTGGAATCATTCTACCAGTCTGTAGTGGCCAGCGTCCTCTGGTGTGACATGCTGGGGGGGCTACATCAACTCAAGGGACTCCAACAAGCTCAATAAGCTGGTGAGGAAGGCTAGCTCCGTGGTGGGAGTCGAGCTGGTCAGACTAGAGGTGGTGGCAGAGAGGGGGATGGGAAGGAAGCTGGCTGCTATCCTGGAGAATCCCTCCCACCCCCTCTACGACGAGCTAGTCAAGATGAGAAGCATGTTCAGTCACAGACTCATACCCCCCCGACACTCAACTAACCGCCTCGGCCAGTCCTTCATACCAGCGGCCATCAGGCTCCACAACAGTGGGCAGAGACTGCTGCCAGACATCCAACTACAACTACTAGGAACCTAAAAGGACAATATACTACCTTACGCATACCGCACCTTATGTGTATACTGTATACTTCATCAGAGCATATTTTTTGCATTTAGCATTTTAGCATTTAGCATTTTTTGATTATATATTAGATTTGATTTCGATAATTAGATAAGCTGACAGCCCTAATTATAATATATTGTCTATATTCATGTCTTGCCCGAAAAGGTCTCAAATGGCCCTAAGAGAAAGCCCTTTTTGTCACAAGTCTGTTGGAGAATGAGACCCAAATGTGTCTGAAGTAACATCATTGCCAGTGGTCCAGTTCACACTTATCATTAGTGTTGGCCAGTAGCACGTTACTTAGTAATTGTATTACTTTCCCAGTAACTTTGTAAGACTTTACAATTTCCAAAATAGAAATTATATCATAGTTAGTTACTAATGCAAGTAACGCTGTGTTACCGTGTTACAACGTAACACAATACTTACTATTTGAGTATATTTAGTTTTTAGACAGAGGGAATGTGAGCCTGTAAAGATCAGCAGCTGAAAGTGATGTTATTGTTTAGAGTTACCTGAGCAGATCACCTCCTGGGTATAATGGTCAGTAGAATCCAACCACGATCCGCTACACTCCCTCAGTGCAGACTCGGAGCCAGAACAGGCGTGATGAACCACATACCACACAGGTTGGGCAGAACCCTCCCTCCATTCTGATGAAACAGCAGAGCCACAGTCCATCTGTCTGCAAACTACAGCTACTGCCTTCATGTTCCATATTCCCCACGTTAATGCAGGTCTCCAGACTCCCTGGTGGTTGAGCTCCAGTCTCCCAGCACAGCCGCTCCCTCCTACCAACCTCACATCACCTGCACAGAAACAAGAGACAAACGACTACATTTAGAGGCATGTTTATCTGTAATTAAATCCTATAAGACGGAGGGAATGTGAGCCTGTAAAGATCAGCAGCTGAATGTGATGTTAGTGTTTAGAGTTACCTGTGCAGTTCACCTCCCAGATGTCAGTGAAAGAAGAAGACTCCACTGGTCCTATACACTCCCTCACTGCAGACTCAGAGCCAGAACAGTGAGATTCAATCCACCATACAGGTTGTTCAAGACCAGAACCATGCACCCTCCGTCGTGTTGAAACAGCAGAGCCACAGTCCAGCTGTCTGCACACTACAGCTGCTGTCGTCATGCTCCATTTCAAACTGTGTACTGGTCTCCAGACTCCCCAGTGTTTGAGCTCCAGTGTCCCAGCACAGCGTCTGCCTCCTACCAACCTCACATCACCATCTGCACAGAAACAAGAGACAAACGACTACATTTAGAGACATGTTTATCTGTAATTAAAGATGGGATGTCATTAAGTGTGTTGCTCCTAAATACTAATAAAACTGAGGTGATTGTGCGTTCGGCTGAACGTGTCACTCTTTGTAGTCTGCTACGGTCTTGTGCAGTGCTGTTCCCAAACCAGGAGGTGATGTTGCCAGTCAGGATGCTCTCTATTGTACATGAGTAGAAGTTCCTAAGGATCTTCTGACTGACTTGGAACTTCCTTAGGCGCCTGAGGAAGTAGAGGCGTTGTCGTGCCTTCTTCACAACACTGTCAATGTGTGTGGTCCATGTCAAGTCCTCGGATATGTGGGCTCTGAGGTACTTGAAACTGTTCACTCTCTCAACCGGTGCCCCGTCGATGCTGAGGGGGCTGTAGTCCTTGACCCCCGACCTCCTCACACCTCTCCTCTCCTCACACCTCTCCTCTCCTCTCCTCACATCTCCTCACACCTGTCATGTCCTCTCCTCTCATCACACCTGTCCTCTCCTCTCCTCGCCGCTCCTCTCCTCACCTCTCCTCTTCTATCCTCTCCTCTCCTCTCCTCTCCTCTCCTCTCCTCTCCTCTCCTCTCCTCTCCTCACACCTCTCCTCTCCTCTCCTCTCCTCTCCTCACATCACACCTATCCTCTCCTCTCCTCACACCTCTCCTCTCCTCTCCTCACACCTCTCCTCTCCTCTTCTCTGACAGTCCAATCTGCTCTCAGTCCAGTTCTTTTCCCCCGTAGAGAAGTAGTAAAAACTGCCAAACTGCTTCCATTCTTTAGCCTCTGAATCATGAATCATATGAATCATAACAGTCATAACAGTCTCATAACACACCGTTTTGATGAATTCCACTTTACTTAGTATTTCTCACCTGCAATCGTCCCATTCAGTTGATTTACTTGGTACTCCAACTGGGCTCTGATCAGGGCTTCGCTGTAGCTCTGATTCTGTGCCACTGAAAATGTTTAATATCAATGGAATCTTGATTAATGTCAATATATTATTGAAGGCAATGTCAGATAAATGATTATGATAATATCAGTTGTATTCACTGATTCATCCTCTAGTCAGTTGAAAGCCTTGGTTCAGAACACCTCAGCCCACATCTCTCCTCTCCTCTCCTCTCCTCTCCTCTCCTCTCCTCTCCTCTCCTCTCCTCTCCTCTCCTCTCCTCTCCTCTCCTCTCCTCTCCTCTCCTCTCCTCTCCTCACACCTGTCCTCTCCTCTCCTCACACTTCTCCTCTCCTCTCCTCTCCTCACACCTCCTCTCCTCTCCTCACACCTCTCCTCTCCTCCTCTCCTCACTCCTCTCCTCTCCTCACGCCTCTCCTCTCCTCACGCCTCTCCTCTCCTCATGCCTGTCCTCTCCTCTCCTCCTCTCCTCACACCTCTCCTCTCCTCTCCTCTCCTCATGCCTCTCCTCTCCTCTCACCTCTCCTCTCTTCACCTCACACCTCTCCTCTCCTCTCCTCTCCTCACACCTCTCCTCTCCTCTCACCTGTCCTCTCCTCTCCTCTCCTCTCCTCTCCTCTCCTCTCGCCTCTCCTCTCCTCTCCTCTCCTCTCCTCTCCTCACACCTGTCCTCTCCTCTCCTCGCCTGTCCTCTCCTCACACCTCTCCTCTCCTCACGCCTCTCCTCTCCTCCTCTCCTCACACCTCTCCTCTCCTCACGCCTCTCCTCTCCTCACGCCTCTCCTCTCCTCACGCCTCTCCTCTCCTCCTCTCCTCACGCCTCTCCTCTCCTCACGCCTCTCCTCTCCTCACGCCTCTCCTCTCCTCTCCTCACATCACACCTCTCCTCTCCTCACCTGTCCTCTCCTCACAACTGTCCTCTCCTCTCCTCACGCCTCTCCTCTCCTCTCCTCTCCTCACATCACACCTCTCCTCTCCTCACCTGTCCTCTCCTCTCCTCACACCTCTCCTCTCCTCTCCTCACAACACACCTGTCCTCTCCTCTCCTCACACCTCTCCTCTCCTCTCCTCTCCTCTCCTATCCTCTCCTCTCCTCTCCTCTCCTCTCCTCTCCTCTCCTCTCCTCTCCTCTCCTCTCCTCTCCTCTCCTCACACCTCTCCTCTCCTCTTCTCTGACAGTCCAATCTGCTCTCATTCGTTATTTTCCCCCGTAGAGAAGTAGTAAAAACTGCCAAACTGCTTCCATTATTCAGCCTCTGAATCATGAATCATTTGAATCATAACAGTCATAACAGTCTCATAACACACCGTTTTGATGAATTCCACTTTACTTTAGTATTTCTCACCTGCAATCTTGTCATTCAGTTGATTTACTTGGCTCTGACACTGCATCAGGGCTTCGCTGTAGCTCTGATTCTGTGCCACTGAAAAATTGTAATATCAATGGAATCTTGATTAATGTCAATATATTATTGAAGGCAATGTCAGATAAATGATTGATATGATAATATCAGTTGTATTCACTGATTCATCCTCTAGAGTCAGTTGAAAGCCTTGGTTCAGAACCCAGTGGCGGACTCAGGCTGTTTGAAGGGCAGGGGCGAAAAGAAAAAAAGGGCACCTACTGCACAACATATATGAGCAAAAAGCTATGATGCGTAATTTATGGTGAGATAGTCTTCATCCTTGATTAAGATTAACATTCGATTAACATAGACAATCCAGATTAATAGTATAACGCACAGGGAACAATACACCTTTCAAATGTTTATTTCACCTCATTATCATGGTGTTTGAAAAGTAGATTTATCATGGTTTTTGAAAAGTGAATTATCATGGTGTTTGAAAAGTGGATTTATCATAGTGTTTGAAACTTAGATTTATCATAGTGTTTGAAAAGTAGATTATGGTGTTTGAAGGCCTAAACCATTGCTGCAGTGGTACATTTCTCAATCGAAGGAAATTAATAAAGGGAAGATGATTAAACCGAAGGTTCTGTAGATACAGTACTGAATTATCCCATCCAGACCAATGCAATTTGAAATATTATTATAGAATATAGAATATGATGCTTATATAAACATTACCTTATTATAGCCAATTCGCACATTTATATATATATACATATATTATCTTTCAAATGCCTCTCAGTTATAATCCAAACTATGGCTCTGTGAGACAAGCTTGTACATGTATCTACCGACCGCTAGTGGCTTGGTTGTGCATATTTTTTTAATACAATAAAAATTCGAATTAAAGCCCCATTAGTTGCCTGTTGATAGCCCTTTCAGGTGACAAAATCCATTTGGCGGTTCTCGAGTTACATGCCGATATGCGAGGCTTGCGCGAAGTACACGGTATTGCGCAAATACTACTCCCGACTGTTGGGGCTCTAGTTCTGTCAATCATTTGGCGATCTTGTAAATTATTGGACAGGGTTGTATCCAATGAGTGTGGCTTTCCAATGATACCCCATCTGGGGATGTACGAATCAGGGATCTAGGTGAAAAGTCACGAGCAAAAACAGGAAGAGAAAAACCGCAGAATTAGTTGACGTCTATGAGAAAACTAAGCTTTTCTTTTGTACACAGTTTGCCAAAATCACTAATTTCTGAACAGATCTTTATGATCTACATAAGACTTCAGGCTATGGATCTCGGGTGGTTTTTAAGCCTCTCAGCCATTCTGGGGAAATAATACTTCTGGACTACTACAGAAAAACGTGAGTAACAAATGTATCTACAACTCAAGTTCAGACCTATGTTACTCTATTTCATTAGCAGTAAAGGTGAGTTTTCCTTATTGTATCAGAAACTCCAAAATGTCATCTTTCAAGAGAGACCAGGCTCATGCATGTGGTATAAGTATAAAGTATAGTATTTTGGTTTGCAAAAAAAGTATGCAGTCCTCAAAAACTAAAACTAAAATGGCCAATTTTGGGGTTTACTACCACTCTTAAATTAACTTTAAAAAGCAATTCACACTGAACTTTAAAGTGCTAGTATATTTTGTGCAAATAATCCTAAAATAATGTGTACACTTTATTTCTAAATTGAGAACACAGGTTAGCATAGAATCAGCTAAGCAAGGTACCTGTTTAGTTAGCTAGCTACAGTAGTAATACAGCTAGCCTAGGCTAAAACATACTGCCATCAATAAAAGCACTTGCAGTGTACAAAGATTGAGTTTGTTTTACCAATTATGCATTACTAAATACTAATAGTGTATTTAGTAATGCATAATTGGTAAAAACAAACTCAACCTTTGCTACTTCAAAGAAAGCTTGATGTATTACCTACCTCACACACAGCAGTAGGATGAAGGGTTACAGCTCCTGCATTAAGCCCTCTAGCATCTGAACATTCAAGAGGGGTTGTAGCTAACACGTTTGTGTAACATTATTTAACCGTCTGGGTCAAGTTTAGACCATTGGAAGGGCACCAATGGGCACGTACTCTCACTTTCACCACTCAAAATGTAATTTTAGCGTGATATTTTCAGCTGTGCATAGTCAAGTTTAACCATTGGAAGGGCACCAATGGGCACATCCTCTCGCTTTACTCAAAAAGGCACTTTAGGTTTAGCGTGGTGTTTTCAACTGTGGGGGCACATGGTCAAGTTTAGACCATTGGAGGGGCACCAATAGGGCATGTCCTCTCGATTTTGCCACTCAAAGGGCACTTTAGCGCGATGTTTTCAACTGTGGGGGCACATGGTCAAGTTTAGACCATTGGAAGGGCACAAATGGGCACGTCTTCTAGTTTTCGCCACTCAAAAGGGCACTTTAGCGCAATGTTTTCAACTGTGGGTGGGGGCATATGGTCACATTTAACCATTAGAAGGGCACCAATAAGGCACATCCTCTAATTATTTCCACTCAAAAGGGCACTTTTGCATGACATTATTTAACCGGGGGGCACAAAAGCACTCAAAAGGGCACTTTAGCGCGCATTTTTCAACCGTGGGGGCACCCCCCCTGAGTCCGCCAGTGTTCAGAACACCTCAGCCCACATCACATCACACCTCTCCTCTCCTCTCATCACACCTGTCCTCTCCTCTCCTCACATCACACCTCTCCTCTACTTACACCTCTCCTCTCCTCTCCTATCCTCTCCTATTGTTGTGAAGGATCAGATTAAACCGAATATATATATATTTATTTATGGATATATATTTAATAGTATTTGTATATCGTTTGATATCCCTTGTATATTCCTTGTACATATACACTGAATATCCCTTTGGTCTACTAACAGCCCATAATAGTTTCATTCTCTCATTGGACAAGAACTTGGCGCCAGCAGCCAAGCCCCTTGGTTCAAGTTCAATCGTGCCGACGAACATGTCGTTACTAGCCCCGGTTCCGCGTAGGAATACGTCTGCCGAAATACGAATGGTACTATTTGTTCACAGCGCATATATATATGGCGCAAGTAAAGTAGAACTTCCCTTAGCCCTTAGTTCTTTACCCTCCAACCTAGTGGCAAGACGTTAAGCCTCACCCACGATACACGTGTGGTGCAGTATGGTCAACTTGGCCTCAGAATGGCATTGAGACATCGTGTGGATTAATAGTTGAATTGTCATAGTTTGGCACTATACCGTCGAGTGGGACGTATTTCTATTAAGTTAATAATAGTCTATTATGTATGGTGCATCGTTCGGTTAGAGTTATAAAGTGAGCAGTACCCCCATCGTTTTCCTCGCGTTATCTAGAGTCTTAACCAGGCTGGGCAGACCACGTGTGGTGCTTTCATCCGAGGAGTTCTGGGCAAGGACGAGTGGACCTGCACATTGGATTACCTTACCCGGACGACGGCGAGCCCTACACGGCTTGGATTATCTACTTGCTTTGGGTGCTTTGATTAGGCCATGGATAACAGCCAACACTGGTAAGTGTTGGAACTACCCCCGAGAGGAGTCCAGGTGAGACGGCGCTCTAACCCGAGTGAGGTCGCCTCACGTCTCTTCGTTGTGGACCGGCAGCTACCGTCTACAAGAGGGCCCAACTGTATTCATCTGTGGACCAAGGTTCTGTGGGCACCGTGTTCAGCACTCTGAATTCTCCCAAGAAATCGTTGGCCAGATGGGATATCGCCAGCGGCTCTCCTAACCCCCCCCCCCCCCCCCCCCTACTGACTTACAACCAGCGGGACCCCCTTTAGTATATCCAGCTATAATCATTAAGTACCATCGCTATAGTTCCCTAAAGAACCAGGTTGTATACTTGCTTCCTGCGTAACCAGAGATTGGACATTCAATGTTGATTTGCCTACGAATACTAATTTGCCTTACAAGTGCATTCAAATCATAAATGTCATTACGTGAACGTTGTATATACCCTTTGCTATATATTAAAGATTCGACGGATACATTTGTGTGGACTTGGTTTCATCAGGTGGGAAAGTGTTCATCATATCTATATCATGTACTGTGTGGCCAGTAGTTAAAGTACATAAAGCGGTAGTGGTTTAATGATACCATACTTATCAATACAGTCAGGGAATTGTACCCCTCAGTTACACCTATCCTATCCTCTCCTCATACCTCTCCTCTCCTCATACCTCTCCTCTCCTCTCCTATCCTCTCCTCATACCTCTCTTATCCTCTCCTATCCTCTCCTCATACCTCTCCTATCCTCATACCTCTCCTCTCCTCATACCTCTCCTCTCCTCTCCTCATACCTCTCCTCTCCTCTCCTCATACCTCTCCTCTCCTCTCCTCATACCTCTCCTCTCCTCTCCTCTCCTCACACCTCTACTATCCTCATACCTCTCCTCTCCTCACGCTTCTCCTCTCCTCACGCCTCTCCTCTCCTTTTACCTCTCCTCTCCTCTCCTCTCATCACACCTGTCCTCTCCTCAACTCTCCTCTCCTCTCCTCTCCTCTCCTCTCCTCTCATCACACCTGTCCTCTCATCTCCTCTTCTCACACCTGTCCTCTCCTCTCCTCATCTCCTCACACCTCTCCTCTCCTCTCCTCCTCTCCTCACACCTCTCCTCTCCTCTCCTCGCATCTCCTCACACCTGTCATGTCCTCTCCTCTCATCACACTTGTCCTCTCCTCACATCTCCTCACACCTGTCCTCTCCTCTCCTCACACCTGTCCTCTCCTCTCCTCTCCTCGCCTCTCCTCTCCTATCCTCTCCTCACCTGTCCTCACCTGTCCTCTCCTCTCATCACACCTGTCCTCTCCTCTCCTCTCATCACACCTGTCCTCTCCTCTCCTCACGCCTGTCCTCTTCTCTCCTCTCCTCCTCACGCCTGTCCTCTCCTCTCCTCTCCTCTCCTCGCCTCTCGTCTCCTCACCTCTCCTCTGCTCTCCTCACACCTGTCCTCTCCTCTCCTCTCCTCACACCTGTCCTCTCCTCTCCTCCTCTCCTCACACCTCTCCTCCCCTCTCCTCTCGTCACTTGTCCTCTCCTCTCCTCTCCTCTCCTCTCCTCTCCTCTCCTCTCCTCTCCTCTCCTCTCCTCTCCTCTCCTCTCCTCTCCTCACACCTCTCCTCTCCTCCTCACATCACACCTCTCCTCTCCTCTCGTCGCTTGACAGCAGTAAGTACAATACAACACTACATAACACAATATAACATAACATAAGCTTGCCGAGAGATGCCCCCCCCCCCCCCCCCCCCCGACTGGGGCTCTGTTATGAATTTCAGCAAATGCTTTTTACATGATCATGTAGAGGCCTAGAAGTGTCACCACACTCATTCTGGTGTCTGTAAAACAACAGTCCAGTTCTTTCTCTTTCCGTTTCTCTCTCTTCTTTCTCTCTCAAACAGTTTTTGTTACAGTGCTACAGTGTAGGTTAGTTTATTAGGACGAGTGCATGACAGTAAGGTTAGTTAGGGTTAAAAAAAATTTCTTTTCATTTCAGATAATGGTTGAAGAAGTGCGTCTTTAGTCGACGGTGAAAGTATATATACTAGAGGGGACTCCTGAGACCAGTCCGTTTTTATAAGAAGGTTTGCCTAAATGTATTAGAAGTACAATTTAGTGCAATCGTCTTACCATGAGTTCTGATTAAGAAAATGTATGCAAAATGTAACTGCGACAATTCACAGGTTAACCCTTTCACTGCCACACAACAGCCGAGTGCCGGTTGTGTGATAGTAAAGGGTTAACCTTCTGTCGTGTGGCAGTGAAAGGGTTAATGATGGTTGCTTTTACCAACAGATTTTCCAACGCATTTCCAGAGCAGTCGCATTCGTGTGACGTCACATCACGGGTCCTATCTCCGTTACAGAGCCGGCTCTGGTCCGTTATCAAGGAAATGCAAAGTGGCTGTTGTGATAATAATCACTAAATGCATTCAGTGCTGGATCTAATCAAATGGATTTATCGAGACACGTTATGGAAAGTTCAAGACCGGATCACACAGCTTCTGAAAAGTGCTAATTACACGCTTCCGACGGTGATGGGCTACTCGCCAAGTGCAGACCAAGTGAGTGTATCAGCTGCTGTGTTATGATTATTATGATACAAAATGTGAATGAATGAATGAAAACTGTATTTAACAGATAAACAGTAAAAGGCACTCTGCAGATTACATTTATATATAGCTGTTTTATACGTCAACATTGTATTGCTGACCATCAACAAAGAATGACAGGATGTGATGTCATAATCAATCGTCACCTCGCTAGAATAATATTTCCAACGTGAAGCGCAAAGCTGAATTTTCACACAAAATGGACAAGTTTTTGACTCGTCCATCGAAACAGGTTACAGTTACCAATACCAATTCAGTACCTTCCATTACCAATTCGACCGCTGAGATTGACCCAGTCTTGGACACAGAAGATGATGACACAGAAGCTGTTAATAATAAAAAGCTAAAATGTTCGGCTAAACCAAAACTGGCAAAATGTCAGGAGCAGCCTCTTTACTATGCCCACACCTTTCTCTGCTTTACCATTGGATTGGGCATACAGGGGACTTGAGGTTACATGCTGGAAATCATATTCTTCTGCAAAGTTCTGGAACTCCTTACAGTTGTAAGCTGGTCCGTTGTCAGATACGAGAACCTGGCAAATTCCATGTCTCGCAAAGATAGATTTCATATGTGTAATCACACAAGTAGCTGTCATGCTGGAAAGCAGTGCTATCTCTGGATAGTTAGAAAAATAGTCTATAACCAGTAGATAATTCTTTCCATCCAGGTGGAACAAGTCAGTTCCCACTTTTTGTCAAGGCACCTTAGGTTGGTCTGCAGTTACCATGGGCTCGTTCTGCTGCGTCGTATGGTGTTTCAGACAGGTTACACAGCTCGAGACCATCTTGTCAATGTCTGTGTTGATGCCTGGCCAATACATTGACGTTCTGGCCCTTCTCTTACATTTCTCCATTCCGAGGTGCCCCTCGTGAAGTCTCTTCAACATCTCTTGTCTCAGTGACTGAGGAATGACAATTGTGTTCTTTCTGAGTAACAGTCCATCTATCACACTCAGCTCTGCTCGGATGTTGTAATATTGCTGACAGTCTCCTTTAGGCCAGCTCTGTTTCATATTAGTCATAACCCTCTGTAGCAGGGGGTCCTTCTCCGTTTCTGCTGAAATCTGTTTAGATTTTCTGTCTGACACAGAAAGTGATTTTGCAATCAAGTTCACATGAAATTCAACATCAGCCTCTGTCGAGCTCACAGGTGCGTCACTCTGTGTCGTTGCCCTGGACAGAGCATCAGCCATCACAATGTGTTTACCTGGTGTGTATATCAGCTTGAAATCATATCGTTGCAGCTTCATCATCAGTCTCTGTATGCGTGGTGACATCTCACTGAGGTTTTTCTTTATGATGGAGATCAACGGCTTGTGGTCTGTCTCTGCCACAAATCTTGGTAGGCCATACACATAACTGTGGAATTTTTCAAATCCATAGACTAGTCCTAAACACTCCTTTTCAATTTGTGCATAGCGACATTCAGTTACTGTCATCGTTCTTGATGCATAGGCAACTGGCCTCCAATCATCTCCATCCGCTTGTAGCAGCACCGCTCCAATCCCATTTTTGGATGAGTCAGTGGAAATCTTTATCCTTTTGGACGGGTCAAAAAATGTCAACACTGGTTCCGTTGTGAGCATGGTTTTCAGTGTTGTCCACTCCTCTTCATGACTGTCAGTCCACTTGAAGTCACACTTGTGGTGTAACAGCTGTCTGAGGTGCACTGTCTTGGTTGACAACGAAGTTTATCATTCCCATCATTCTCAACACACCTTGCTTATCCTCAGGTCTTGGCATCTCCACTATAGCTTTCACCTTGCGGATGTCAGGCTCGACACCTGCACCCGAAAGCTTGTCTCCCAGAAAGGTGATTTCTCTCACACCAAACTGGCATTTTGAGAGCTTCAGTCCATGCCTTTTGACATTTTGCAGAACCTTGATGAGTCTCTCATTGTGCTGCTCCAGTGTGGATCCCCACACCACCACATCATCCACATACACTCGTGCTCCCTCTATACCTTCCAGTATGTGCTCCATAGATCTGTGGAACACTTCAGGAGCAGAGCATATTCCAAAAGGCATTATCTGGAATGCAGTTTGATCTGCCAAAAGCCCCGTGAAGCATCCAATTTACTGAAATACTTTGCACCGGCCATTTCACTTGTTATCTCCTCTCTTGTTGGAATCTGACAATGCTCTCTTTTTATGTTTGCATTTAGGTCTTTTGGATCCATGTACAGACGTATATCACCATTTGGCTTCTTGGCACACACCATCGAATTCACCCACTCAGTGGGCTCCTCCACTCTCTTTATCACCCCCAGTGACATCATTCGGTCGAGCTCTTGCTTCACCTTCTCTCTGAGCGGTGCTGGAACCCGCCTGGGAGCATGTATGACTGGCTGTGCATCCTCTTTTAGTTGGATCTTGTAGGTGTATGGTAAGACACCAAACCCTTTAAATACATCAGTATACTGATCCACTATTGTCTCCACGTCGTTCTGTGCATTTGTTTTGATGCTATACATCCTCTTGACTAAACCCAATTGTTCACATGCCTCATCTCCCAACAGTGAGTCATGTCCATCTGGAACTATTACAAACATGAGGTGATGCTCTTTGCCTTTAACTCTCACCTTCAGTCTGCACATTCCTCTTGTGGGGATGGGCTGTCCATTGTAGGCTTTGAGTGGAATGGGATTAGGACGAATGTGGGGCTTCACTTTCATGTTTCTTATGTGAAGTTCATTTATCATGTTAGCCTTTGCTCCTGTATCCAGTTTAAAAGAAATTACAGCTCCATTTATATGCAAGGGCTCGGTCCACTTGTCCTGCTCCACTCTATTCACCCTTGTCTGTCTGTCCTCATCCTGTGTCACCATGCCCACAAAGAAGGAATCACACAGGTAATTTTCCTCCACTGTGTGTACACGTTCCCCTCTGCCTTTTTTTCCCTTGGCAAAGCATTGCTTGGAAAAGTGATTTTGTCCTTGACACTTATGGCAAATTTTTCCATATGCTGGGCATTGTCTTGGTGCATGACGAGTACCACATCTTTTACATTGAAAAGTGTCTGATCCCTTTTGTTGACCGTACCGCCCCCTTTCTCCCTTGTTGTAGGGCTTCCTCGTTACCATAGCAACCGCTGCTCGGTCTCTAGCGTCCCCCGCAAATGTTCTGGCATGCTGTATTGCTAATTCACTTGCGTGACATATTCTTACAGCTGATTCAAGGGTTAGCTCTGTCTCCCGCAGTAACCTCTCCCTCAGTTTCGAATCCAGTACGCCAAACACAATTTGATCACGGATCATAGAATCGTGCACATCTCCAAAATTACACGTTCTAGCTATTAGCTTTAAGACCGTTAGAAAGACATCACAACTTTCAGCAGACTGTTGCATCCTCGAGCGAAACACATACCTTTCAAAGGTTTTGTTCTTCTTCGGCGAACAGTGTTCATCAAACTTCTTGACAACCTCCGCAAATTTCTCTGTCATCTGCATCGGCGAACACAAACGTGTTATATACTTCCACAGCTTGTTGTCCCGCGATGGTCAGAAGCAGTGCAATTCGCCTCGTTTCAGACTTTCCTTCCAGTCCAACAGCCATCAGGTACAGCATGAAACGCTGTTTGAAGGTACGCCACTCATAATCCACATTACCAGTCCAATTCACAGCGTCCGGCGGCTTCACACTTTCCATCATGACGACTCGTGATTACACTCCTTGTACCATGTAATGTTTCTGTCCATCAATGAAGAAACTGGGGTTCTTTGAATATCATTTATTTAGGTCCTGGTAGTAGTTAGGTAGCATACAACAGGTAGGTAGATAACGTACATGTCAACATGCAACAGGTGTCTCATTATGACATTTATAGAGACCGGGTCGCGGTACCCTGGTAGATGGGGCCATCTAGTGGTTAGTATAAATCACCACAATCAGTTTCTGGCCTCCATACCAAGCCGAGCACTTTCAGTACCGCTCCGTGTGTCTCTGGCGCCACCGTGAGGTCAGTTTTGCTCTTCTCCCATTGTTCCATCAATTCAGGAGAGTTTGTCATCGACTTGCAGAGGTCCATGCCTGCGGTCAACAGCATTTGTTTAGCAGTTGTCATCACAGTGTAAGCTTTTTCAACGTTGTGTGAACTTGCAATAAAATCATCGACATAAAGTGATTCTCTCAATGTCTCTACAACGGATGGATGTTGTCTCATACTATTTCAGGTGTTTCCTGATTGTAGCAGCGGGTAAGAATGGACTTGGGGAAGCGCCAAAGACCACTCTGGTCATCCTTAACACTCGTGGCTCTTCCTCCTCTTCTCCCTTTGGTGGGCCAGTGAGCCACAAGAACCTCACGGCATCTCTGTCCCTTTCTGCAAGGGATATTTGCAGGAAGGCCTTCTTGATGTCTGCCATAAAGGCGACCGCATGTTGCCTGAACTTAATCAGGACGTTGAGGAGGTCTGGATTCAGGTTGGGTCCTGTGAATAAGCAGTCATTGAGGGATGGATGGCCATTTTCATGAGATGAAACATCAAACACTACTCTCAGTTTCGTTGTCACCTTGTCCTCTCTGAGTACTGCATGGTGAGGTAAGTAGTATTTCACACTGTCTGTCCTTGCATCATCCTTCGGCACATCCTCTGCTATGTTCTGTTGTAAATAGTCCTCCACTACTTCATGATACCTGCTGTAAAAGGTAACATCTTTCTTTAGTCTTTTCTTCAGACCATCAAACCTTTTCTTAGCGATTCTGTAATTGTCTTGGAGTTCTGTTCTTTCTGCCTTCCATGGCAACTCCACTTGGTATCGCCCATCTTTAAAGGTTGTTGTTCTCTCGAACATCTGGTGAGCTTCTTCTTCTGCTGGGTTCTGTGTTTTCTCGCCTGTTATACCCAGAGACTCAATTTCCCAGAATGCCTTTAGTTGATTGGAGACAAGTGTGCCTTCATCAATGGGGATGAACATGCATGCTGCCTCAGCTACACTTGACATGGACACCGGCCCCTGCACAGACCATCCAAAGGTGCTCTCCACTGCAACCAAAGTCTCTGTCATCCTCTCCACTTTGCTTGATACTATTTGCCAATAATAGTCTGCTCCTATCAGGATGGAGAGCTCTGGATCACTTTCATTTCCTGGGAAGTCTGCCAGTCTCAGACCCTTTTCCTTTAGCTCATGTTGAACCTGGTCACCAGGCACCTTCATCACTGCTGAGCACACCTGTGGGGTCTCTATAGCCTCTATTTCGATTTTTTGCTGGGTGTCCCAGACATTCCTCAAGGTGACCTTCACTGTGTTGTACTGTGACATTGTAGGGTCAGAGGATCCAAACGTGTGAAGAGTGAGTTTCTCTTGTCTTATTACTGGTAACTTCAGGCTCTTCACAAGGTTTTCATGGATGAAGCTCCTCTGACTCCCTCCATCTAGTAAGCAACGAGCTATTACCCTGCCTCCTGGGCCTTCCACCCATGCCTTGGCAGTTTGTAACAGCAGTGTTCTGTCCATCTGGTTTCATCTTCACTGAATGAGGAATGACTGAGGAAACAGCCTCTTCCGAAACAGGGGATTTCTGCTCCTCGCTTTTCTTGCCAGTGCACACAGCAATGTGATGTCTTCTTCCACAGGTTGCACAGAAGGCCTGCTTTTTACAGAATTTGGCTATGTGTTTCTGTCCTAAACACACAAAACATCTTCCCATTCTCATTAGTCTGTCTTTACGTTCAACTTTCCATTCATCATCTACTCCCCTCTGATGACTATATTCAAGAGCTACAGTATGCTATCTGGAATCATCTGCAGTAAAATTGGGCATAGCAGGCTTCCGTAGGTTTCTGACAATACACCCAGTGACTCCAAGCTCCTCATTTGAATTTCACATTCATCATATAGCTGCCTCAATGTGTTCACGTCAGAGGCTTTCTTCACAGGAGTAAGATTCAGTATTTTGACATGTGATGTACTGATCAGTAGATCTTTCCTTCCAAATCGATTTTGCAATAAAGTGACCGCATTGTCATAGTTATCATCTGTTAATGTCAGTCCTGCTATTGCCTTTGCAGCTGGTACAGTGAGATAGGTTTTCAGGTAAGTAAACTTCTCTCTTTTACACAGTGCATCATTATTGTGAATAGCAGTTTCATACTGGCTCCAGAATTCCTGCCATTTACTGACATCTCCATTATATTTCTCAATTACCAATCTTGGTAGCTTTACTGACTGTCTCTGTGATCTTGCTTCAGTATCACTCACCCATCGGGCCTCTGCCGTCAGTTCCTTTTGGTTTCTTATTTCTCATTGTGCACGGCTCTGTTGGATAATGATGCGCTCCTTGCACGTCTCCGTTGATTCAATCTCTGCGTCCAAATCCTCCGTCAAAGTTAGCTGCTCTATTTCCCGGTTAATTTCAAGCAAACTGTCCTCCTTCGATGCCAGTACATCCAACATAGTTGTCAAGTCTTCAACACTCGGAGCCTCCTTTCCAATCTCAGCGTCAATCTGATTTAAAAGACGTGTAGTACCACCTCTGATGGCACGCGCTTCCGTTTCTGTCTCTCTATTTCACTCCGACGTTCTATTTCACGTTCATCCATTCTATCGTTATATCCAAATGATCCAAATGATCCAAAGTTCCCTGGTTTCGGCACCAGAAATTTTGAATAACTACATTCCAAAAGAATAGATTGTCCAATACGTCGGATTCCAATAGGCTGTACTTTATATAGAACCTTCAGTGCATGTTACATTACAGTTGAGTTCTCATCAGTTCCATTTATAAAACGCTCTCTGCCGTCGGCAACTCAATCACCCTAAAAGGACGCAGCTGGTAGCAGGTGCAAGGCAGCCTGGGACTTGTATTTCTACTAACGTGGCGACTAATGTAAATAATAGTATCTCTGACTAGAATAAACAAACACTCTTCCACTTCCACTTCTTCATTAAAAAGTAAACAATAATCGATATTAACATATATGAAATATAACTCATAATCATTAACCTGGCCTATTAAGTTACAACAACGCCTACCACCAACGAAGAGGATGGAAAACAAGAGAAGGGGCAAATGGCCCTCATTCAATGGAAAAGCAGAGGACTAGGAGATCTGGAAAGAGCGCATGCTATGCTGCATGCACGGTGCGGGACTGAAGGAGACGATCCTGGTAGCCCCCACGGGAGAACTGGCGGCGGAAGAGCAAGCCCTGGACGATCAGCGTAACGCAGACGCGTACTGTGAGTTAGCGCCGCTGCTCGACGACACCAGCCTGGGGCTGATATTCCGCGACACTAAAGACAGAGGCCGAGAAAGCCTGGAGGTGTTGAGAGAGCATTACATCGGGCGAGGAAGACCCCGAGTCGTGGCCCTCTACATAGCACTAACGGCCCTGAGGAAGGGGCCCACCGAGACTGTGACCGAATACGTCGACAGAGCGGAGCAAATCACTCCGCCATTGAGGAGTGCCGGAGAAGCACCAAGCGATGGGCTAATGATGGCGATGATGATGAGAGGACTACCGGAGCTGTACAAAACGGACATGACACTGGGACAGTTCAAGCAAAAGGCCATCGGAGAAGCGACTGCACAAAGACTGTCTGGTGTAGCTTCTGCAAATCCACGGGGCACACAGACAGAGCGTGCATGAAGAAACACGACCAGAGCGCGCGATACGCGCATGGGCAAGATGACGGCCATGGACGAGACGGTGGCCACGGACGAGATGGAGGCCACGGACAAAATGGCGCCTACGGACAAAATGGCGACTACGGACAAGATGGCGGCTACCGACAAGAAGACGGCTGTGGACAGGATGACGACAGCGGACACGATGACGGCGACGGTCGACTTGAGACGGATCGAGACGACGCCCGGAGAATAACGGGACAAGAAGACTGCGCTTTCGGGGCGCGGACGGCGTGCACCGCCGGACCGGCCCAGATGCAGCGACCCCAGTGAAGGGGACTGATGGTGGACACAGGTACGTCGTCCCATGTCATCAACGACAGGAGTCGGTTCAAGAACTTTGACGACACTTTCCACCCGGAGAGGCACAGCATGGAGCTGGCAGACGGGAGACGCACCTACGGATTGGCGCAAGAGAGAGGAGACGCACAGGTATGCCTCACGGACAGTAAGGGGCTCCCGGCGTACGGTGACGTTAAAGAACGCTCTCTACGTACCATCGTTCCCACAAGGACTATTCTCTGTAATAGCTGCTACTGCTCCCACGACCAAGCTCCGGACCTGGGGCGACAGGGCCTTTGCTGCTGCTGCCCCCTCCCTCTGGAATTCCCTCCCCAGCCATATCCATGATGCAAACACCCTGACATCTTTTAAATCAGCCCTCAAAACTCACCTTTTCAATCTTGCTTTTGACCTCTAATTCTGTCGGTTTTATTTTATTTTGTTATGTATTATTTTGTTCTGTTTTGTTCTGTTTTTTGTTTTGCCATAGTTTGTCTCTCCTGCCCATGTAAAGCGTCTTTGAGCACCTGGAAAAGCGCTATATAAAATAGATTATTATTATTATTATTACTGCAAGCGGTGCCAAGGTATTCTTCGATAAAGGTAAACATTTTCTTGTAGAACCTGACGGTACACGGTTTGACATAAAGATGTACCAGAGAATATATTATCTGCAAACGGAGTGTAATGACAACGACAAGCGTAATGATAACGACAAGTGTAATGATAATAATGATGTGTGTAGCGTGACGGCCAGTCACGATATTCAGACATGGCACGAGTCTATGGGTCATTGTAATTACGAGGATTTACTGAAACTGCAAGTAGTGTCAGAAGGCATCAAATTGCAATGCAAAAATGAAATCTCAACATATCAATCTGTCTGGGGTTGCATTTTGTTCACACACATAAAAATGATTTGTGCAAAGTTTGGGAAAGATTCGTTGAGCATGTGAAAAGCATTTGAAAAATATGAAAATAGGCCTTTTTGGGCGTTTTACTAGATAATATGACAAGGCCATTTCAAAAACGGCAAGAAATTGTTTTTGAGAACAACATTTATTAACCCTAACATTTAAGAACAAAATGTTTGATAACAACATTGAAATAGTCTTTTTCAATGTCTCAAGCATCCTAGAGTCCTAGACCTGGTCCAAGCTTGTGCTTGCAGCAGCGGAGGTTTGGCTGTGTTGAGCGGTCATGCTCAACTGCCTGTAGCACATTCTGCAGGTGCTCCTGGCTGCTGCCACAAAGTCTGACGTCATTTTGACGCCACGCTAGGCAGTCATTCACAACATTGATGGCACGTACATTCACTGCACCCATCTGAAATGCTGTACTGGTAGCCCAATCCTCTACATCCAGTGAAAGAAACGCTGGATCAATGTGCAGCAGGTGCATGCCGAACCAGCAGTCTGGGTTGGCGAGGCCAGCCAAGCTGGTGGTCGGCGAGAGGGCTGGAAACTTTGGCTTGCCGCAGTCAGTGCCAAAGCGGAGCTGTGGGGCTTGCATGGATATATCAGCCGGCTTGTGCTACAATATAGCATCTGCAAGTGTGCGCCACTCGCCAACTGGCACCTTGGTGCTGAAGAGTGCCAGGGGCAGCATCTCGCCTGACAGGTACCATATGTGCCGCTCCAGCGCCTTAATCGCTGATGCTGCGATGCCCTTGTCAACAGACTTGTATGCGTACAGGTGGTGGTAGAGTGTAAGGTCATTCCATGTCGCATCTACGGCCGTAGATGGTCAACCACCACATTGCGTAGATGTGCGTGATGAAGTTGGCAAACGCCGAAATCTTCAGCACCTGCTGCTGTGTAGTGATGGTCCCTTGAGGAAGCAAGGCAATGTGCTGCTCCATCAAGGCCAGCTTGAGAGTGTAGAGCAGCTTGGCCATCCACAGTGCCTTGTGCAGTGCTCCCGGTCATTGGAAGTTAACTGGAGTGTGTTTTGCACTGTCTGCACTCAGATCCACAAGACATAGCTGCACGAACTCGCGATAGTCGTCTCGCTTGTAGTCGAGCACTCCTGCAGCGCACACAATTAGTTCAGCACACAACTTGCCTGGGAACAGGGGTTCGGCATCTGTCTTTGTGTGGCAACAGGTTCCAGTTGTCCCGCAGACGTGTAAACAATGTAACCTCTGGCAAACGTGACGTCTCCACCTTGAGGTCAGTGAAGATGTGGCTGAGGAGCACCTTGCCGATGTGGTGCTGACACCCGGACCAGAGCAGTGGTCGACCCAGTGAGAGCTGGATGGCAATGCAGGCTGCCGTGAGATGGCCAGTGTTTCACACGGTGGTGTCAAATACCATGTTGACAACCTGATCGTGCAGCACCAGTCCTGCAGCAGCTTGCATGTCAGCCAGGCAATGATCGTTCCGCATGCCTCGTCAGTCCCCTTCATATATGCTGGCACACCGAGCAGTTTGAGCCGCTCCGTGTCTCCTATGACCACTGTCAGACGCTCCTACTGGCGCACATTGTTGAGCATTGGTGTCAACTTGCTGTCCCAGTGCAAGGTGCACATGGGAGGTGGTGTCCACCATTCATGCTGGTCCTCTGATGGCCTGCAGCACGTGGCAGCGCGCTCGGTCTGCTGTTGCATAGGATGTGGACCTTTGTCGAATTGCCACCGGATTCGTCGATCAGTGAAGCATGAAGGAAGCCTGCTGCATTGGTGTGATCTTCAACCATGTAGCCAGTGACACAAGACTCAGCCGGCTGAGAATGTCTGATGGAATGAACGAAGGCTTACGCTCACGGGTGGGTGTGTTCTCAGCCGGTGGAGCAGCGGTTTCATCGGCATTGCTGTCTTCATCACTTTCGCTTTCCAACACCGCCATGCTGGACCTCGCAGTCATCTGCTGCTACTCCTTGGTAAGGCATGCCTGCTGCGCTGCTTCACGCTCCTGTCGCCGCTTCAGCTTGGATTGCAGCTTGGCATCGAATGCTCCATATGTGGCCACTCTGTCGCCCTTCATGCTGGCCAGGAAAGCAATGTCCTCTGGATCACAGATCAGCTCCTCTGGATTTGGAGACAACAGCGGGAATGTGGCATCCACCGTGTGCTCCATTACGTCCACCAGTCGAGCTGTAGCCTCACTGGAGCGCCTGGCCTTTGGAATGTGCCGCAGCTTGTTGCTAGCATCGACAAGCACTACCATCTTGTCGCATGCTCGACGATCACTCACCATTGGGATATTGGCCTTTCCATAAAATGGCCGCACCTGCTCCAAAACGTCCTTAGCCAAATGGAACCGTAACAAGGCTCCGGTCAAACCTAGCCGCTTGGCATGCAGTTGCATGTGGCAGTTGTACATCATGCATCGTAAGATGGTGGTGTTGAGGGAATTGAGTAAACTGCGATGCAGAGCCACACAGGCAAAGCTATTTATAGGCCCATCCCCCAAAAAATTTCAGGTGTGAGAAAAAAATTCAAAACAGGGTCAAATGTGCGGGAATATGGGAGCGGACAGGTCTCTGTGCTTGAAATGTAACAATGTTGCAACCTTTTGTGTGTAACTCACACACACGCACACAGACACTAACGGCAGGCCATGTTTGGGAGGACAGAGTGAAGGGACACAGTACTACCTACCTATTACCCCCTGTTATAGTTTCCCCCTTTTGCCATAAAAGCTGATGTACCATTCCACCTCTAAATCACCTCGTATTGCAGAAATATTTTGCATGTATTGTTTATACATGGATGGTAACACTTTTAGCACCCAGACAAATCAATACGCTGGAAATGTGTATTTTGATGCACCCTTTTGATGTGTATTTTGTGCAGCACATTGAAGGAGAAAAGCGTAGACCTGACAAAAATTGTGCAGTGTGCAAAACGGGGAAGTTTACTCAACCAAGATACAGAAATCCCACAGAGTAAGGGTACCACTTGCATTAGTTGACACGGACCTAGCCGGCCCAGTAAGCAATGATTCCATAGGAGGCTTTGGATATGTACAGTCTTTTACAGATGTGTGCACAGGGGCAGTGTTTGTTTACTTTCTCAAAGCAAAGAGTGACACACCCCAGGCCACGGAGAAGTTTCTGGCAGACGTAGCCCCTTATGGTAACGTAGGATGCTTGAGGTCCGACAACAAAACCAAGTTCACAAACAGAGAGTTCCAATCACTGTTGAGAAGGTATAAGATAAGACACGAGACGTCACGTCCATATCCCCCACACCAGAACGGGGGGGCAGAGGGAGTGGCATAACCTTTTCGAAATGGCTAGGAGTAAGCTAGCAGATAGTAACTTACCTAAGAGCCTATGGCATTATGCGGTGCAAGAAGCCGCTTACACCAGAAACAGGTGCTTTAATAAGCACTCGGGCACCACCCCGTATACAGCACTTACAGGAAAGAAGTGTAATCTAGCCAGAATGCACCGATTTGGATCAGTGTGTTATGCGTACCTGCAGGACAGGGGAAAGCCCAGAGGTGTAAAAGGATTTTTCGTAGGACACGACAAGGGAAGCCCCACTTTCCTAGTTTATCATCCGGTTAACGGGAGTGCAGAAACACATGTTAGTCAAGTTTGTCACGAAGGCAACATGTGAGAGCAAGACACAGACAGAGGAGCCAGAGCTGGACTCCAGAGTAAGGTGTGTAGAAACAGAGACACACCAACTTAGTGTACTTAGTACGGTCGTGCAGGCAGACAGTCAGCAACCCCCAGAGGGCGATGACGAGGAGCACCCGAGGGTGACGTAAAGTGCCCCAAGCAGTGGGAGGTATCCCTCAAGGGAACACAAACCCCCAAAATATCTGACAGACTATGCCCGGAAAGGGAGTGACGAGGAGGACAGTACACCTACCCCCGTTGATTACTACTACAGGGTAGTCAGTGGGGTAACCCCGACCTTTAAAGAGGTCACATTGTCCCCGAAGAGGGCAGACAGACAGTGGGAGGGAAATGGGTGTATTCAATCCAGGAGGGTATTGAAGGCCACGACAAATACAAAGTATGGTTCGTAGAAAATTGCTTAAATGCTGAATGAGGGTACCCCATGTTTAAATAATGAAGGAGGGTGGCTACACTGCGTAAAGGCAGGAGGAGGATACTCTAGGTTTAAATACGGGAGGAGTAGAATCCAGGATTAAATACCTGATTAGAGTCCATGTCTAAATACTATGTTTAATCCCAGGTTTAAGTACAGAGGTGGATGATTGTTTAATACCACGTTTAAATACAAAGGTGGATGACTTACCATGTTCTCAATGATGTAACTATGTGGGAAAGACCCTGAAACGTTTAGACATGTACTGTAAGAAGGTAGATCAAGGGAAACACCATGTGATCAAAGACTAGACTATCAGGAGGATGCTCAGAAACTGAAAAATGTAGAGATGCTGTGGGTAGCCTCATTTATTTAACAATGTGTACCCGCCCTGACCAATGGTTTGTAGAGAGTAGATTGTCACAGCATTTGGCTGACCCCATAGAGGAGCATTTGGATTACAGCCAAACATGTTTTTTTTGTTATCTTAAAGGTACAGGATATTGTGTGAGTTTGAATACAGACAGCTAACTGGTTTCGTGGGAAAACAAAGAAGCAGCCCACAATGGTACTATCAACTAGTGAAGCAGAATATACGGCTCTAGCTATGACCATACATGAGTGTATTTACCCAGAACAACTGTTAGAAGTGATGGAGATAAGATTACGAGTATATTGTTTAATATGTAATAGGTAATTGGAATGTATTCTCTATACCAGATAAGGTGATTTTTGAAAAAGAGGGGCATTTTGTCAACATCATTTAAAAATGATGGACACTGTTTATATATGAGGGCTGTTGTTTATGAGGGCAATCAGGGAACCATTGTGATTGCTAGGAACCCAGTGTGTCAACTTAGATGTAAACATGCCAATATAGAAAATATCATCTCATCAGATCTGTCATCAGAGAAGAAAGAATGACACCGGTTTACTGTCCAACGGACGACAGAGTAGCAGACACTATGAGGAAACCTGTTCCAAATTAAAATGGAAGGGATTTGCAAGGGTCATGTTTAATGTGAAAGTATTGACTGTCATACCCTGTTGATGTTTTTGGATTATATTATTTCCTTTGTAAAATGTTTTTCCAAGAAGTTATCCAGTATGCTAAACCCTAAGTGAGAGTGTTGAAGGCAGAGGTTCTGTGTGGGATTGTTAGTAACTGTCTAACTGCATATATAACTGTTTACACTAGTAACTGTCTAACTGCATATATAACTGTTTACACTAGTAACTGTCTAACTGCATATATAACTGTTTCCACTAGAGGGCGCTCTAGGCGGAGACACTCAGGAACACCACCTGAGTTCATTTGCTTTCTTCAACACCCCTGCCATATTGCTTGATTTGACACAATCAGGTGGTATGCGGCAGAAGCACAGATTCCCCTTCGATATTAAAACTTTGATAACCAGACAGAATAATGATCTGAATCAGAGTGCTTTTAGCCATGTAACTTGTTGAGCTTTGAAATATATGTAACTGAATTAATCATCTGCAAATTGTCATGTATTCATAAGTTCTTTTTTATGTTACCCCATGGCCGTTCCATGAATGGTAAATGGTGCATTTATATAGCGCTTTTATCCAAAGCGCTTTACAATTTCTTCCTCACTTTTTACCCATTCACTCACACATGCACACACCGACGGCAGAGGCAACCATGGAAGGTGCCAACCTGCTCATCGGGAGCAGTTAGGGGTTGCTAATAATGATAATGATAATACAAATAATATATATATATATATATATATATATATATATATATATATATATCTAACCCTGACTAACCTTACTGTCATGCACTTGTCCTAATAAACTAACCTACACTGTAACACGCAACACTTTGATAAACATTGTTACTCAGCTGATAGAGTTGTACCCTTCTTGCTCTCTTGTCGTACAGAACTTGTAAGTTGCTTTGGATAAAAGCGTCAGCTAAATGACTAAATGTAAATGTCTACTGCCACTGTCGCCCCCATGCACCCCTTTCTGTGTCAATCAGCTTACCCGGTCCTGATCTTGGGGGCTGGGGAGGAGGTCCTTGGCCTTTGCCTATGGAGGAGCAAAGAGGATAGAAATATTTTTTTGTAAAGAAACATTCAGAACTGGTGAGTTTGGTCCAGGGGCTAAAGGATGGGGTGCCTCGACTTGATAGCCCGATGGCATCCATACTTTGTCCCGAAATGGTGTGGGAGTTGTTAAGAAAGCCGGTTCCCCAAGGGAAATCGGCTAGGCAGTTGGCTAATTGGAGTGACCAGGTGTACATCGCCGCGAGGAGTCTAGCTGCGACCTCCAACATCGCGCAGCTAGCGCGCTACATGTCGGGGCTGATGGCGGGCGGGTCGGTATTGGATGACCATCAACGATACCTTCACACTAGGATAGTGAAATATTGATGATTATGTGTTACGTTGCCGCACGGTATGGGCTATCTAGGTCAGTTGAAACCTGATCCATGTGACACACAACCAATCAATCAGGTTTCACACAGTACGCTAAATATTGTCTAGTTATATGGATTAAATGAAGTTAGATTTTTCTGTCAGTGGAACCCTGTTCCATGTGATAATAATAATAATAATAATAATAATAATAATAATAATAATAATAATAATAATAATAATAATAATAATAATAATAATAATAATAATAATAATAATAATAATAATAATAATAATAATAATAATAATAATAATAATAATAATAGATTGTATTTGTAATGAACTTTTTGTTCACTAAGATCACAAAGTGCTACAGGGTTAAAACATAGTTAAAAATTTAATAAAAAAATTAAATAATTATTAATAAAATAAAATACAGAATAAAAATAGAATAAAAATAGAACATAGTTAAAAACATAGTATAAATAGAAAATGGGGAAAAAAACAGCACAAGGAAGAAAAAAATCACAAGAAAAAGTAGCAATCCTAGGCCTTTTGAAATAAGTAGGTTTTCAGGCCTCCTTTAATAGCGTCTAGCTTATAAGTATGTTTTTAAGCTTTTCTGCAGTAATTTCTAAAACGTGAGTTATAGGCCCTGACACATATGATAGATAATCGATTGGCGTTTCTTTCCTATACATGCTATATTAAAAAATTCAAATGTATATGATCGGTATACTGTAACGTTCGGGAGACTATCCTCCTTAGGATAGTATCCTACTGTCTACCTGGGTCACTCTGTTGTTATGGGTTCACCTTGTTGTCACCACTGATTGCTGTCGTCACTAATTGTCTGTCACCAGTGATGCCGGTAACGCGTTACTAAGTAACGCGTTATTGTAATCTGACTAGCTAGCCATCACTCCCGGGAGCTAACGCCGGTACCCGGCTGGTGCCATCGCTCCCGGGAGCTAACGCCGGTCCCCGGCTGGTGCTAACTAGCTAGCCATCGCTCCCGGGAGCTAACGCTGGTACCCGGCTGGTGCTAACTAGCTAGCCATCGCTCCCGGGAGCCTGCGCCGGTCTGTCTGTCGAAGACCGAGGGAACCGCATCAGGCTTCAGCTGATTAGTGGTCTTCTGGACAAACCTCCCACCCCCAACAACATAATCCGAGGCAATGAAGTGTTCGCTGGAGATCTTCATTCCCTGTCCAACAGGCTGATCGCGCCGCCTGAGTGCAGCCAGCCTGAGCCAACGTGCCAACAACACTGTTTTTTTCACTGGTAGTTTGTGGAAATTAACCAACTTTCTTCTCTCTTTCACACAGTAAAATTAGTTTGAACAGCCAGGAGCAATACAAAAAGAACCACCGCGGTCCCGTTGTTTGGTAGGCAACATTTGACTGACCCGACAGTCCATGTTTACTATGCAGCTAACCCACAGTGTATACACCAAACCAACAGCGTGACGTCAGCAACAAAATGGCGCCGCCCATGGCGAAAACAGGGAAATTATATTTGATTTTTCAGACAAATAAGCAGGATTTCACGTTTTATTATAGGACCCTGTCTTACACAAGGTACACAACAAACAAACTAGGATTACATTGTTCACTGCTTCATCTCCACTTTAAAGCCATGGGTTCAACGCTATCAACATCTCCGTGATTCTTGTATTATGTAGTTGTGTAAATAGACAATACACGA
Source organism: Notolepis coatsorum (assembly GCF_963971535.1). NCBI lineage: Eukaryota > Metazoa > Chordata > Actinopteri > Aulopiformes > Paralepididae > Notolepis > Notolepis coatsorum. The sequence continues at coordinate 516,262 of NW_028174875.1, forward strand.
CATACAGTATTATGAATAAACTGTGGTTAATTTGGTAGCATTTCCAATCGACCTATTTAAATGTATGAAATGCATATAATTGGTCTCAGGTCACTAATACCAGAGATGTACAGTAGATGAAGCAGAGGGTGTTTTTAAATATCTGTTTTTGCAGGTTGTGGACAAAGGCAAATCAGTATCAAACAGAGAACTAGACAATCCCAGTGATGAACCAAATGATAAACATGTCAGTAGCAGGTCAAGTCAAGATGTTAGCCAACACAGGTGCAACCATGTCAATACTAAGCCTTTAAAACAAATAAAATGTTAAAGATTCAGGTAAATCAGTCACGACTACGAGATCATTAGAAACTAGAGAAGGCTACAATTCCTGAATAAATTGACAAAATGGGGGACGCTGATGTAAACAAGACAAACGTCTTTCTCTGGTGTGCATCCCCTTAACAATTGTGTGTATTGAGCCGTACTGTATTGTACCCATTCTGCAATCTGTTAAATAAAGTTTCCATTCATTCATTCATTCATTCAAACAGAGTAACTTACTGATGACAGGACAAAGAGAGTGACTTACTGGTTATTGGGACAGCTGTAGCGCTCGGTTCAGTCAGGGGAAAGTTGTGTGTCACCTTGATGTTTGACGTTTCAAGGCATTTGACAATCAGAAGGAAAACAGCAATCGACCATTTCCTCAAGCCTGCCATTCCTTCCTGCAGTGTAATAGAAAATGAAAATCAGGCATGTGACATAAATGGGAGCTGGATTTGAATCTGAAGCACAAGTACAGTACAACGAAAAGAAGTTTGGCATCCAACCAGAGTGCAAATGTAACAGTAAAGTGCAATAGTAATATACAATGTACAGGTGATTAAACTGGGTATAACGTATATAAATGAGTACTACTGAGTAACAGAGCTATGTACAGTATGTACAGAGTTGTAGTATTAATATATAGAGTGATACAGGCAGGACCGGACTGGGGAAATCATTCAGGCCGGGAAATATAATAATAATAATAATTTATTTGTATAGCACTTTTCATACAGAGGTTGCAGTTCAAAGTGCTTCACAACAGTAAAAAAATACAGGCATAAGCGAGCATAAAAAGATAGACAGGTAGAATCACAGTGTTTCACATTAGGATCTAGCATCCCAATAGGCTCTCCGCTTACAGTTTTATGTAACACAAATAGTAAAAATAGTTTAAAATGATTCAGTTTAAAAATAGTAAAATAAAAATAAAATAAAATAAAATAAAAATTATAAAATAGAACGGACATAAAAAATACAGGCATGAGCGAGCATAGCAAGATATGGCAAGTGACAACAATGCATAAAGTTTACAGACAATCCATGCTGATTGATCTGCCATAAGCAAGTGAAAGTTTATAGACAATCCATGCTGATTGATCTGCCATAAGCAAGTGAAAAGTTTACAGACAATCCATGCTGATTGATCTGCCATAAGCAAGTGAAGATTAAAGTCTGTTCTAACAAACCAAACTGCCATGTATTAAAGTTTACAGACAATCCATGCTGATTGATCTGCCATAAGCATAAGATTACAGTCTGTTCTAACAAACCAAACTGCCATGTATTAAAGTTTACAGACAATCCATGCTGATTGATCTGCCATAAGCAGTAATTAAAAAGTGCAATAACCGACGGACATAAAAAATACAGACATGAGCGAGCATAGCAAATAATAAGAATAGTTTAAAATGATTCAGTTTAAAAAAAGTCATCAGTAAGAGGTAAAAAGTGCAATAACCGACACATGAATTTGATAGGCAGTGTAAAAGAGTAGGCAGGGTAAGAATAAATACAAGTTGTGTCAGGATATCCCTGATGTTTCCTCTTGCCACTAGGTGGTAGCAGATATCTATCAGTGAAATGCCTGAGCAAAGAGATAGGTTTTAAGCTGTCTTTTAAAGATGTCTAGCGAGTTGGCTTCCCTGATGTTTTGGGGTAGTTTGTTCCATAGTTTTGGGGCATAGTTGATAAAGGCTGCATTACCGATCCTCTTTTGACTGCTTCTGGGAGCCTCTAGTAGTCCAGCAGCTGATGATCGCAGTGTTCTTGCTGGTGTGTAATTTATTAGAGTGTTGGCGATGTAGCTAGGTCCCTGTCCATTTAGAGCTTTGTATGTAAGGAGAAGGACCTTAAAGTCAATTCTAAATGTTACAGGAAGCCAGTGTAAAGCGGCTAAGACTGGACTAATGTGCTCTCTCCTTTTGGTTCTAGTTAGCAGTCGGGCTGCAGAGTTTTGGATTAGCTGAAGCCTCTCTGTGGTTTTCTTAGGGAGACCTGTGAAAAGTGCATTACAGTAGTCTAACCGGCTAGATATGAATGCATGAATTAGCTTCTCAGCATCGTTCTGATTAATAAATGGTCGTACTTTTGCTATATTTCTGAGATGGAAGAACGATGTTTTCGTCACTTTGCTAATATGAGAATTGAAGTTCAGTTCTGAATCTATGACAACCCCAAGACTAGTGACCTCAGATTTGATCCAAGGGGTTAGTCCCCCCAGGTTCTTTATTAATGTTTCTTTTTTAGTTTTGGAGCCGATAATTAGAATTTCAGTTTTGTTCTCGTTTAGTTTCAGGAAGTTCTTACTCATCCATTTATTTATTGCCAGTAAGCAGTCTGTAATGGAGCTAATCGCTGTATCATTTGGTTCAGCAGATATGTACAGTTGTGTATCATCCGCATAGCTATGGAAATCTACATTATGTTCTCTGATGATATCACCCAGCGGTAACATGTAAAGGGAGAAGAGTAAAGGACCTAAGCAACTCCCTTGTGCAACTCCATAGTTGTTGTCGTATATATCAGACATGTGATCTCCTAGTTTAACATAGAATTTCCTCCCTCTGATGTATGTTTTAAACCAGCCTAGCACATGGTCTGAGAAACCGACATGGTTTTCAAGACGATCGATTAGAATATCGTGATCGATTGTATCAAATGCTGCACTGAGATCTAACAGGATAAGGATGGAGATCTTATTCTCGTCAGAGTTTAGTCTGAGGTCACTGATTATTTTGGTGAGGGCAGTTTCAGTGCTATGATATTTTCTGAATCCTGACTGAAATTCTTCTAAGATGTTGTTTTCTTCAAGAAAGGAATTTATTTGAACTGAAACTATCTTTTCAAGTACTTTACTAATGAATGGTAGGTTGGATATTGGACGATAATTTGCCATTTCATTACTATCCAAGTTAGGTTTTTTTAGTAATGGCTTTACAACTGCTGTTTTAAAGGCATCCGGGAAAATACCAGTCCTAAGGGAAGTGTTTATGATATCTAGCACAGGGCTTGAAACACTATTAAATACCCGTTTGGAGAAAGCTGTAGGCCCTGATCAAGGTTATTTTGTTGTTAAAGAATAGTGCAAGTTCTTCACACTTAACCGTTGATGACTGAGGAGGTGTAGGGGCAGTGTTGAGTAGTACATTAATAGTGGAAAAGAGGATTCTGGAGTTTCCAGCATTTTCTGTAATGATTTTAGAGAAGTAATCTTTCCTTGCTAAGCGGATGGTTTTATTATAAGCAGTTAAAGCATCTTTGTATATATCACAGCATATGGTGGTTTTTGTTTTTCTCCATTTTCGCTCCGCTGCACGACATTTCCTTTTTTCTTCGTTTACCGTATTATAGTTTAACCAGGGCGAGGCTCTAGTTAAATATAGCCCCAGTCAGGCCACTTTTTAAGCGGGGGGTCTGGGGGTCCCAGACAATGTTTGAAATTGTACCCTTTAAATGCCAGTGTTTGTGATGGCATCACAAATTATTGTAAAAATTCAAAGTGGATTTTTATGGGGGGGGATTATTACAGGCTAGCATAATGTCAATGATTAGCAACAACACTGATTTCGGTGGATTTTTTGTTTTTTGTAATGTCAAATTGAAAAGAATACTCACTCTTACCATTAGGGAACTAAATTGTCCTCTTCAAAAACGCCAGAAAATATGATATGCTTTTTCTTTCATAAATCTTTTATTCAACTTCAGCCCTGATCATAACCACCACGTTCACATTCAATACATTTCCGAATTGTAACGCTTTAAATGCCAGTGTGATTTCTTTTGTCAAATCAGTTGTGCAATAGTACATTTTGGTGAGTTGTTTCTATATAATTAATTCACTTATGACATTTAGGTAACATTAATGAACATATGTTACTATGTAAGTAGTAAACTATTATTATTTTTTTTTATTCCATTCTAGAATTGTTGAATATATATAGATCACACGTTTTTGGGATTCAAACTTCGTCAGGGTTCTTTGAACGGACGTTCAAACATTCGTTTTTAATTTAAAAAGTAAAATAAAAAAATAATAATTTTATAAATATTTTTTTTCTTTTTTATACCCTCAAACTAAATCATCAATTTGAATAAAGTGATTCAAACTTCGTCAGGGTTTTTCGAACGGACGTTCGAACCTTCGTTTTTAATTAAAAAAATTAAATAAAAATAAAAAGAAATTATAAATAATTTTTTTTTCTTTTTTATATCCTCAAACTAAATCCTCAATTTGAATATGGTGATTCAAACTTCGTCAGTGTTTTTAGAAAGGACGTTCAAACCTTCGTTTTTAATTAAACAATTAAAATAAAAAAAATTATTCAATTTTTTTCTTTTTTATAAATTCTTTTTTTTCTATCCTCAAACTAAATCCTCAATTTGAATAAAGTGATTAATCTGATTAAATGAGTCTTTTTTCTTTTATTAAATCAACTTTCCAGCCCCCTGTCAACTGTCAAATTAAGTCAACTGTCAACCTGAATTAACATTCAGTATTCAATATTGTCTAATTCAATATTAACATTCAGTATTCAAGTAGAACAGCTAGCTAGCCGTTGTGGACACTCACCTTTCCACAGCAAAATGGTAGGCAAGGCACCTTGGTTGAGAAATGCAGGCTTCAATCTATGTTGTTTAGTCTCTGTGACATCACAAATGTTCTAGAATGTCCTATTATGACATCATACTGTGACATCACAACGGAACATGTTTTGAGTTTAATTTAAATAATATAAATAATATGTATGGTAAGGCTGTCCCCGAAGCCTGTTTTTGGGATTCAAACTTCGTCAGGGTTCTTCGAACGGACGTTCGAACCTTCGTTTTTAATTTAAAAAATTAAAAAAAATTAAAAGAAATGTATACATTTGTATTTTTTTTTATATATCTTCAAACTAAATCCTCAATTTAAATAAAGTGATTCAAACTTCGTCAGTGTTTTTAGAACGGACGTTCGAACCTTCGTTTTTAATTAAAATAAAAAAATTATTCAATTTTTTTTTTTTTTTATATCCTCAAACTAAATCCTCAATTTGAATAAAGTGATTAATCTGATTAAATGAGTCTTTTTTCTTTTATTAAATAAACTTTCCAGCCCCCTGTCAACTGTCAAATTAAGTCAACTGTCAACCTGAATTAACATTCAGTATTCAATATTGTCTGATTCAATATTAACATTCAGTATTCAAGTAGAACAGCTAGCTAGCCGTTGTGGACACTCACCTTTTCACAGCTAAACGGTAGGCAAGGCACCTTGGTTGAGAAATGCAGGCTTCAATCTATGTTGTTTAGTCTATCTGTTCAGTACTGTTCAAAGATGCACAATGAAGTTTTCTGAGAGAATTGTTGAATACACAAATGTTCTAGAATGTTTGATTATGACATCATACTGTGACATCACAAATGTTCTAAACTGTTTGATTATGACATCATACTGTGACATCACAAATGTTCTAGAATGTCCTATTATGACATCATACTGTGACATCATTCTTTTCAACATAATTTTTTTTAATTTTATTGTTTTTATCCTCAAACTAAATCCTCAATTTGAATAAAGTGATTAGTCTGATTAAATGAGTCTTTTTCCCTTTATTATTTTGTTAGTGATGTAATAAAAAAAAACACACAAAAAAAACGATAATATACGATTGGTAAACACTCTGATTAACCAAAACACTTAAAAGAAAAAAAAACATTATCTACTTGAGAGAATGTGTATACCGGTATCTGTGTTTTAACTTTCTGTACACATGATGAAGACGCACATATGAAATCCTACCTGTCAACCCTCCCGTTTTTCAAGGGAATCTCCTGTATTTCGACCTTCTCTCTCGCCGTCAGACCGGACGCCGGTTGCTGAGAAAGCTGGTGCTGGTGGTGCTGGTGGTGCTGGTGCTGGTGCTGCTGGTGCTGGTGCTGGTGCTGGTGCTGCTGCTGCTGCTGGTGCTGGTGCTGCTTCTTCTTCTTGGCAGTTGGCACTAACACTTTGGTGTGTACAGAAATCTGTCGGCAAAGTGGGGTTGTTCCCGGAGAGCTCACTCTCGGCCGTGGTTTCTCAGTGTATAATGTATGGTGCTTTCCCTCAACATGCGAGTAGGGTGAGACAACACCATTCTTTAGTCCAAATAATACCCTACTTTATACTATATTATTGTCATTCGTTTTTAATGTAAAGTCAGTCTTACATTGGCACTGCTTTAACGTTGCATTTACCCATAATCCATTGCTGTATTCGACCCATGTGCCAGTATAACTTTTGTAAAGTAATGAAGCGCAAATGTAAAGTTAATCAATACACAATGAAACAATATCTTTATCTTCCAATTTTAGTATATGTCTAGCCGGAGCTTCGACACAATATCTTTATCTATATCTTTATCTATATCAAGGACCACAATGGAAATAAGTCTTGACTTTTTTGTGTAGCATCCTTGACGTTTTTCTGGAATCTTGTATTTTTTTTTAAATGTCTAATAAAATCAAATAAAATCAAATATCACAAGTTCAAAACTACTTTAATAAAACAAGATGCCCGTTTTTCATTTCTACTCATTCATCCAAAACAAGACAGCAATTCTACTTCTGCATGCACCGGGAGAATTGAGCTCATAGCACAGATTTGGAGTTGATAGAATGGACATTGCTGTTCTTAGGAAATGTTGCACATGGTGGAAATAATGGAAATTAACATTTCTAACATTAACATTTAGTGTATGTTTAAAGTTGATACATTGAGGCATGGTACAATTTCACTTTATATTACAGCAGTATCCGTTTTTAACATTACAATTAGTGTCTGACACTATAGACACATGTTAAAAGTCAAAGTCAACTTTGTCATTTTCCAATTTGTGCAAGACATACAGAAAAACGAGGCAGCTCAGCGACGAGGCAGCTCAGCGACGAGGCAGCTCAGCAGAGAGCAGCTGTCAACAAACATCCTAACAGAAAATATATACATACGAGGGGGAGGAGACTACATTGGGAGGAGGCCGGGAGGGGGGCGGGGCGAAATCTCCAGTTTTTTCAAATCCCAATGTTGACAGCTATGATTGCAATACACATGCTCACTAAAATTCACACACAACAGTCCTATTTACACGTAAACACACGGATGAACCAATACCGAACAACAAGTCAACGACCAAACACATCGAGTCTAAGATTATTATAGGCAAATGCAACATTATCACACCAGTCAGCACCCTGGTCAGTACTAAAAGACAGGGTGAGAGCCGCACGCACCCACACGCGAGACAAGCGCAGCTGCGCATGTAACCACCAACGCACAATAATCATACCATAGACATTTTATAAATGAGCAATAATGATAATAATACAGTTACTGTAATTAGGAAAAGAAGGTCTTACCTTAACACAGAAGCGACCACAAAGGCCTGGGATCAGCTGCCTGCGAGATGCGTCCTCACTTGCTGTTTTAAAGTGGCGCGCTAAAGCAGGGTAGTTATTCCAGACTGCTTTTACAGTATTAAAATTACTCGCCACCCACCTGATGGTGAAGATCTGCCCAATTCTCAAAAGCTGCATGTCACAGAAGTCGTCCCCGCAGCAGGTTGTTAGCGTCGCCAGCAGTCAATTTAAAATGGTGTTTGATTGAAGAAGTAGATGCTCCACCGGCTCCTGCTCAGTCGAGTCGATTGGCTGCTTCACCTTCTTTGTAAAACCAAAATTGGTTAGAAGGCTTACTTCTTTGATTTTTCGTTTAACTTTCGACATTATCCTGAATACCTGTATTTTCTTTTTTTTTAAACGGCGGGTGAAGTTTGATTTGTGCCTGCAGGCTGCAGCGCCGCCACGCTCCGAATGGTAATTGCAAGAATAGCATGCACACGGCGGTCAGGTGGCGTAGCGGAGATTGCGCTCGTCACCAATGCAAGAGGCTGCGGTCTCGACTCCAGGAGTCAGCATTGCCTTGGCTTGGGCTGATCGCTATACTAACTCATTTGCCTGGGTTAGGGGGAGGGAAGCCGTGGGTGGGAATTGTAAACTGGCGTTGTGGACAGCGACGCCTACAGGTCAGGTCTGGGCGCTTGCTCAGCGGAGGCAGGACTTGAGGAAGGCAGCGTGACCTCCCACGCGTTACACTTCACCAATGAGAGCCCTCGCTGCCAGGTGTCGGAGGAAGCGTGCGGATACTTCAGGGTTCCCTTGTACCGACCAGTAGGAGAACATGCGCACAACAACCAGGTAGGGGGGGGGGGGAATTGGCACAACGACTAAATTGGGACGGGGAGAAAAACAGAGAAAAATCTGAGAATGAGATATATAAAAGAAAAAAAAAAAAAAGAGTAGCATGCATGTCACCATCTATTGAACCAAATTAGTGCGCAAATCATGAATCATACATCAAAATAGCCTAATTTTACGCATTATACACGATGATGACGATACAGAAAATTACAGAAAAATTTGAAATGCATGGCAAAAATAGCATTTATTGTCAGTATTTTAGAGACCCCCCAAAAATTCATAAATCATGTTTTCAGGGGAGCTGATGTCTCATCTAGGGAAGCCATGGCTCCCCTAGCTCCACCATGGTTCGCACCCTGCACTTACCGCCCATAATGGGAGTAGGTATGCGTTACTCATAAATAGTTTCTGCTTGGGCAGAAGTCTTGGTTTTTGGGAGAGTAATACTTAGGGTTTCCAACCTGCTCTACTTCTAGAAACGAAACAGTGAACAAAATGTGTATTTTAGCAGCTTTAGGGGCTACAGGCGTGTAGTTCACCAGTTTGATAAGAATCTATTATTTGGGAAACAGAAAATACTCTGTTACACTATAACCACTTGTAAGGCTGGGCGATATGGCCAAAAATTATCGATAACAATATCATATCACGTGATATCCATAATTATCGATATTGTTATAAGTATTTAAAAAAATATATATATATTTTTTTTAAACAACAGATGTATGATTATTTTGCAGCAATTCTTTGTCGTCATCTTTAGTGTTACAGCCCCTCACACTCCAGTTCTCAGGCTGCAGCTGGTTTGAAAGCTAAAGTAACATGCTTCTCTGCTGGCTGTGGCACCAGGGAGTTGAACAGTTCTGGCTCTGCTAGTCTCTTTTCTATCTTTTGGTGCTTTTCTGGTGGACAAACCACCGCACATGTGCACCGTGACTCGTGACTGGAGACTAGCTCTGCTAGCACACATAGCATACTGTGTACAGACAGTTTCAAACTGTATTTTACATTAGAAAGCAAACAAAATAAATGGACAAGAGAAAAATAAATCTCAATTTGGTCAGTATTGTCATTTGGACAAGCAAGCCATTACTTTGATTGCAGGCAAAGAAACACAAGTCTGTCCACTGTCTCTGGGTTTAATTTAATATATCGATTATTAAAATATATCGGGATAATTATCATTATCGTTATATCGCCCAGCCCTAAGTCCACTTGAATGTGTAAACACCATGTCTCATGCCTCACCATAGCGTGAACAATATGTATATTTAAATATACCATCTTATATATCTTTACGTATTGTTTTCAAAGGCATTGTCTCATGTGTGATTTACAAAGGTGTGAGAGAGAGAGAGAGAGAGAGAGAGAGAGAGAGAGAGAGAGAGAGAGAGAGAGAGAGAGAGAGAGAGAGAGAGAGAGAGAGAGAGAGAGAGAGAGAGAGAGAGAGAGAGAGAGAGAGAGAGAGAGAGAGAGAGAGGAGAGAGAGAGAGAGAGAGAGAGGGAGGAGAGAGAGAGAGAGAGAGAGAGAGAAACAGACACGAATAGACAGACAAATTATCAACCATATATCCTTTGCTTTTTAAGCTTGTTCTGGAAGAAATTACTGTGAGTGTCAACCTTTAGTAAAGTCCTGTCTTTACTTATCCTAAATAAATCTTATACAATTGATATCTTAATCATAACTTATTAACCTTAGTTGTATAGTGCATAATGAAACGTTTGTCAATCTGCATTGTTCTAGAGAAAGAATGGGCATTCATTGAAGTCAAAGTTAATTTATCATGGATGATTCCATCATTCCAAGGCATTTATTTTTGGTCTCATGAGTGTTTTACAAAGGTGTGAGAGAGAGAGAGAGAGAGAGAGAGAGAGAGAGAGAGAGAGAGAGAGAGAGAGAGAGAGAGAGAGAGAGAGAGAGAGAGACACACACAGACAGAGAGAGAGAGACACAGACAGAGAGAGAGAGACATAGACAGAGAGAGAGAGACACACAGAGAGAGAGAGTTGATTTTTTATGATGGCGTGACTCTGGCTTGTTTTAAGGGGTGGGACCACCCCCGAGTTGAGTGAGGAGTTGATGGTTGCAGTTAGGATGGGAGGATGTCTGGTGCTATGGTCTGGAGGAGTGGGGAGGGTAGCCGGTCCAGCTGGCATGTAGTCGGACGGTTCGACATTACCAGTGTCAGGGTCTCGGCTTCTGTAATGGGAGAGAAAGATGACAGAGTGAAGGATGATGTTCTCGATTCAGCATTTGGAATGGGTGGGGGTTGGGAGAAGGGAGCTGCGGATGTTCTCCACTTTTTCCTCAAAGAAGATCGCGAAGTCTTTGGCAGAGAAAGATGAGGGGGGAGGGGGTGGGGGGGGGGAGTGAGGAGGGAGGACATGGTAGCATGCAGTTTGCGAAGATTCTTGGCAGAGGCATCGATCCTATGGTGAAAGAAGGAGCTTTGGCATTAGTATGGTTTTGGAGAATGTTAACAAGAGGTTGTGATATGTGTCGATGTCAGCAGTGAGGCGTGACTTTCTATACTTCCTCTCAGCCGCTCTCAGGACCTGTCTTTGTTCTCTCACTGGATCTGTCAGCCATGGTGGGGAACGGTGGGCAGGTTTCTCAATGAGGGGACAGAGCTTGTCGAAGGAGGTTGCAAGGGCTGAGAGGAGGGTGGAGGTTGCCATCTCTGTGGGGAGAGCAGAGAAGGTGTCACTCAAAGGTAGAGCATATAGTATGTCAGAGGAGAGGGTGGAGGGGGATAGGGAGGGCAGGTTGCTTCTGAGTGAGACGGTTTGAGTTGGGGTGGAGACCTTTCGGTTAAGCATGAGAGTTAGTGAGAAGGATATGAAGGAATGGTCAGATACATGTAGGGGAGTTACCGTGGTGTTAATGATGCTGGAGTTACGGGAAAATATGAGATCCAAGGAGTTGCCTGCTTTGTGGGTGGGAGGCATGGCAGTGGGAGTTATGTCAAACGATTGTAGGAGGGAGACCACTGGGACGGACTGAGATGAGTCAGGCAGGTTGAAGTTGCCCAATAGAAGGAGAGGGGTACCATCTTCCGGTAAGGAGCTTAGAAGCATGTCCAGCTCAACTGTAAAGTGATCGAGGGGACCTGGAGGGCGATAGAGTGTAACAATGGTGAGATTGAAAGGATTAGAGACAGATACTGCATGATATTCGAGAGAGGAGACTGACAGATCTGGGAGTGGTGTTAAGTTTGTAGCCCATGAAGGAGATGTCATGAGGCCAGTGCCTCCACCCCGTCTGGAAGGTTGAGGTGTGTGAGTGAAGTTATAGTTTGTAGATAATGCTGCAGGTGTTGATGAGTTATTGGGGGTTATCCAGGTCTCAGTTAGATCCAGGAGCTGCAGATTTAGACTATGGGCGTAGGCAGTAATGAAGTCAGCTTTCTTGACTGCTGATTGACAATTCCATAAGCCTCCCAGTACTGTGACAGGTGTATTAGTGGCTGTAGGAGGGTAGGAGAGATTAGCCGGGTTGCTAGCAAACTGCTGTGGGTGGGTTGAATCTGTTCTGGAGGAGCAGATTGTGGATATAGGTATGAGACACATTTTGGTGTCAAAAGTGGCAAGGAGAAAGGTGAAGGGAGTAGGGAGGGAGCGAGGTAGTAGAGGAATAGCAGAGTGGGAGGGAAAGAAGCTATTTACAGAGTGGAGTGGAGGATAGGACTATGGTGTACGTAGCACTAGGTGGATCCATCACGGATAACTCCAGGACAACTCCTCTTTGTCCCTCTTCGTTTCTCGACGCTTCGCTGATGCCAAGCCAGCAAGCCTTTAAATCTCTATCACTAATTAGTGCTGCCTAGCACCTGGCCCTTAATGTGGCACTTAACTAAACAAAATGGCCGTTTTAAACACGCCCCTTTAATCAAGTCAGCTGGTTTTAAGATTTCACTAATAAACTTAAAATGGCTTACCCTAGGTTTCAGTATAAAGCAATGTTTCTCAGTGAATGTGTCCTGACCTTCCTCAAGAAGATCTCAGTACAGAGCAGAGGCGGCTTGTCCACTAGGGGCGCTGGAGCACCGCCCCCCCCCCCTGGTAAAGAGAGCAGGAGAAGAAGAAAATGTTTTATTTTTATTTTTATTTTAGATAACTAGAAATAAAATAAACATGTTTAAAATGAATAATATTTACTCATTTTAAGTATGTTTGTGTTTCCAATGCACAATATAACGTTAATATATCAAATATAAATAATTGTTTTGTGATTCACAGGAAGTCACTGTCTGATAGAGAGTAACCACCTCTTAGGCTGGGCGGAGACGTATCGCGCAGGGCAGGGCGTGCACACTGTATCATCGCTGTATCCTCGCAGCCAATGAAATAGGTCAAGCAAATACATTTCGCCTATCAGGATATGATGTAATATATGATGTAATATGATGGAAGCCGGTCGCGTTTTCTAGCGTTCATCCAAGCAAGCAGGGTCCTTCCGGATGATCCGGCAGTCCGGATATTTTGCTACCTTGTGACTGGTAGCTGGATGTAGCTAACGACGGTATGGACTGTTTAAACGTTACTGGAGCAGTGGAACTTCTTTTTGAGTGGATTTAAAAGAAGTGGATTATGGCTTGTTAATAATAATAATAATAATTAATTTAATTTATATAGCGCTTCTCAATAACCCGAAGTCGCTGACAGTAGTCGGGAGCAGGAGTACAAACAAAGAAACGAAAGCAAAGAAACAAAAACAAAAACAACAAAGAAACAAAAACAAAAGGAACATGAGACCATGGGGGGAACAGGGGAGACAGCCTGATGGCACAAAAAAGACTGGAGACAGACATCAATCAGGTTGGAGGGGAGGGGGGGGGTTAAGGGTGGGGGGGGTTGAAGGCAAGGGAGAACAGGTGGGTTTTGAGGCGAGCTTTGAAGGTGGAGAGTGTAGGGGAGTCTCTGATGGACTGGGGGAGGGAGTTCCAGAGTCGGGGTGCAGTACGAGAGAAGGCCCGATCTCCGAAGTTTTTAAGCTTGGATGTCAGGACAGTGAGGGAGGCAGTGGAGGAGGACCGGAGGGAACGGGTGGGGCGGTAGGGAAGAAGGAGATCAGTCAGGTAGGGGGGGGCCAGGCTGTGGAGGGCTTTGAAGGTGAGGAGTAGTGTTTTAAAGTTTATGCTGTGTTTGATCGGGAGCCAGTGGAGGGAGCGGGAGGTGATACCAGTGAGGAGGGAGTTGCAGTAGTCCAGGCGGGAGGAGATGAAGGCGTGAATGAGGGATTCAGCAGCGGGGGGGGAGAGGCAGTGACGGATCTTTGCGATGTTGCGGAGGTGAAAGTAGGATATTTTTACGATGGAGCGAACGTGGGGGTCAAATGAGAGGGTGGGGTCAAGGAGGACACCAAGGTTGCGGACTAGGGGGGAGGGGGTGATGGTGGAGTCGTTGATGGTGAGTGTGATGGGTCCGGATCTGGTGAGGGTGGTTTTGGTGCCAATGATGAGAAGTTCAGTCTTGTCACTGTTCAGTTTGAGGAAGTTGTGAGTCATCCAAGTTTGGAGTTCGGTGATGCAGGATTCAATGTGACTGAGGGGTGGGCTGTGGGGGGATTGTGTACTGATGTAGATTTGGGTGTCGTCAGCGTAACAGTGGAAGTTGAGGTGGTATTTACGGATGATGTGACCAAGGGGGAGAATGTAGCAGATGAAGAGCAGGGGGCCAAGGACTGAGCCTTGGGGGACCCCCTATGTGACTGGGGAGGGGGAGGAGGTGTGGCCGGAGAGGGAGATGAATTGGTGTCTGTCTGTGAGGTAGGAGGAGAACCAGCCAAGTGCTGTGCCCTCAACACCCAGTGGTGCAGCCTTTGGAGGAGGATGGAGTGACACACTGTGTCAAAGGCTGCACTGAGATCGAGTAGGATCAGGATGTTGAGGGCACCGGAGTCAGCGGAGATGAGGAGGTCGTTGATGACCTTAACCAGTGCAGTTTCGGTGCTGTGAGCGGGACAGAAGCCAGACTGAAGGGGTTCATAGAGGGTGTTGGACTGGAGATGGGAGTGGAGTTGGGAGGCAGCAATACGTTCCAGTGTTTTAGAGAAAAAAGGAAGATTGGATATGGGGCGGTAGTTGGAGAGGCTGGATGGGTCAAGAGTGGGTTCTTTGAGGACAGGGGTGACAGCGGCGAGTTTATAGGGGGAGGGGACATGGCCTAGGGATAGTGACTGGTTGAAAAGGGCGGTGAGGTGGGGGATGAGAGCAGGGAGGCAGGCTTTGGTGAGAGTAGTGGGTAGGGGGTCAAGGGAGCAGGTAGTGGTCTTGGAGGTGGTCATGAGGTCCATGATGAAGGAGGAGTCAACTGGGGCGAAGGCAGTAAAAGGGGTGGGAGGGATGGAGTCAGGTGGGGGAAAAATGTTGGTGGGGGGGCGAGGGTGGGGGAATTGGCGATGCGGGCAGTCAGTGAGCTGTTGATTAGAGATACTTTATTATTGAAGAAGAGGAGAAACGAGTTGCAGAGGTCAGGGGAGGAGAGTGAGTTATTGTCCGGGGGTTGTAGGAGTTTCTTGACAGTGGAGAAGAGGGTCCGGGGGTTGCGGTTGCTGCTGTTGATGATGGTGGAGTAGTGGGCAGATTTGGCAGCTTGGAGTGCATCACGGTAGGAGGAGACGTGCTGTTTATGGAGGTCGGCGTGGATGGTGAGGTGGGTTTTTCTATAGAGGTGTTCTAATTGACGGCCGGTCTGCTTCATAGAGCGGAGTTCCGGAGTGTACCAGGGGGAGGTGGTGGTGAATGAGACAGTGATGGTTTTCAGGAATGCCAGTGAGTCGAGGGAGTCAGAGAGAGTAGAGTTGAGGAGGAGGGCATAGTCGTCGGGGTTAGAGGGGGCGGAGTCAGGGGGAAAGGCAGAGGATATGGACTGAGACAGTGTGAGAGGGTCAATGGATTTTATGTTACGGAAAGAGATGGTGCGTTTATTGGAGTGGTGGGGTGGGGGAAGGGGAGCAGCGAAAAGGATGCAGTAGTGGTCAGAGAGTGGGAATGGGATGGGGTGAGGATTGGATATGGGTAGGGAGGCAGAGCAAACAAGGTCAAGTGGCCTTCAACAACAACAACAAGCCTTGTTGTGGACTGGACAGCTGAATATCTCGCCCCATTCAACTCTTGTGATGGTAAGTAAGTCTTGTAACGCAGTCCGGATATTTTGCTACCTTGTGACTGGTAGCTGGATGCAGCTAACGATGGTATGGACTGTTTAAACGTTACTGGAGTTTCTTTTTGAGTGGATTTAAAAGAAGTGGATTATGGCTTGTTCAACAACAACAACAACAACAACAACAAGCCTTGTTGTGGACTGGACAGCTGAATATCTCGCCCCATTCAACTCTTGTGATGGTAAGTAAGTCTTGTAACGATAGCTTGGATGTGTGTGTCTGTGTGAGAGAGAGAGATAGAGGGGGATACTAACTAATTAATTTCGCCGCGGGGGGGGCATAATCACCCGGACAATATAATGGTAACTTGTTTAAAATGACAAGATATACATCTGTGATTATTATTGGATGGATCAGAGAGAGAGAGAGAGAGAGAGAGAGAGAGAGAGAGAGAGAGAGAGAGAGAGAGAGAGAGAGAGAGAGAGAGAGAGAGAGAGAGAGAGAGAGAGAGAGAGAGAGAGAGAGAGAGAGAGAGCTGTGCGTGTTTGACTGACTGTGATCATATATTGATTGTTGGCAATGGTGATAGTTGTACTCTACCTACTTAAATATTCGCCAATGCATGCCTTGGTACATGTTTGCAAAATGTTTGGTATAGCGCCCCCCCCCCTGGAGAAGAATTCACCAGCCGCCACTGGTACAGAGTGGTTTCAACACAGACTGGACTGCTGCTTTTAAACAGGAGACAATGCCTTAATGGCTCACTTAACAAAACAGTTGCTACTGGTAAATAGGAAACAGTCCCTTAAAGGAAAACTCCAACATTTTGGGAAATTAGCTTATTTAACATCTTCCCTGGAGTTAGACAAGAAGATACATACCTTTTTTGTCTCTGTGCGCATTTAGCTTTGGGAACAGTAGCTCCATTAGCGTAGCTTAGCTTCATCACTGGAAGTGGGGGGGGGGGGGCAATAGCCTGACGTTCCCTACAGAGTCCTACAGTCACCAAATACACTCAAAATACAACTCCAAAACGTTCCTGTAAACATGTTGTGACCTGTGTATTTACCACGTGGAGAAATACAAAATAATTGAATTAGACAATTACGTTTTATAAGCAAATATACTCTGATTTTTTTTTTGCCTAACCACTCCTCTGGGCGCAGTGATTTCAGTGCTATCTGCTAACCTCGAGGGAGGCGGTCGGCCAGTGTTTACCAATGTGACTAGTAGCTTAGCGACAGACTAACTTGACTGCTGCTAATCATGTCCGACTTTGAAAGAGAGGAATCCTCAGAGGATGATGAATACTTCGGGACAAATAAAGATCCAGAAGCTTACCTTTTTGAACCCGAATACACAGAGGAAGAAGTACGTGTTTTGGAAGCTGACCGGGCGAGACGCGAGGATGAAGCAGAACAGCTTGGGGCCATGGGGAGAGTCAGAACCGACACGGATTGGTGGTGCAAATGTGGATCATGTCAACCTATGCCCACAGAAATAGAGTGCTTCTGCTGTAATGAATGGGACTCTGTGCTGCCATCAATGATAGGAAGGCTTCATATATCGAATGAAGAGGACAGTGCACAACGAGACTGTGTAACGAGCAAGGAACATTTCTCAGCGCTTGATTGATTGATTGATTTTTATTGTGGAGTAAAAGACAGCATCCATGGGATAAAAACATGAGAAAGTGCAAGCACTTATTTCCATCATGGTCCCTGATTTTGGACATGGACAGACATCATAAAACATAGAGCATCATAATAAAACATACTAAAACAGAGCATCATAATAAAAACATAGAGCATCATAATAAAACATAGAGCATCATAATAAAACATAGAGAATCATAATAAAACAAAGATCATCATAATAAAAAACAGAATAAAACATAATAGCAACCCCATACAAAAAAAGCACTTCCTACCCTCTCCTTCCTATGGCTATTCTATACTTCACTGGCTAGCCATTTCTTTGTGGCACGTCTAAAACTTCCCCCCTCTTCGATGTTTTTCAGGGCCACTGGAAGCTTGTTCCACTCCAGTGCTGCAGAATATAAAAATGTATTTGTGCCCATTAGGGAGTTAAATCTTGGCAGAATAAAATCCGTACTGCTCCTTCTAGTGGAGTATGAATGATTGTCACGGAATCGATTAAAATAATTAGATAGATATTTCGGACCTGTATTTTGAACTATCTTGTGTGTGAGACCTAATTTGATGTGAATTACCCTTTTATTGACCGGAAGCCAGTTTAGTTGCCTAAAGAAAGTTGGCCCTAGGTGAGTGCGTGGAGGTAGTTTAAGGACTACTCTAATTAATTTGTTTTGAGCTGTCTGAAGTTTATTTTTCAGGACCTGTGGAGCGCCACTGAACCAGGAGGTGGCAGCATAGTCAAAGTGACTCTGTACTAATGCGCCCGCTAGCATTTTAAGTGTTGCCTGGTCCAGTAGTTTCCCTGGTCTAGCTAGGAATTTCGTTTTCTGGCAGATTTTAGTGTGGGCTTTTTTAGCCATGGCCTCTCCTGTAAGATGTTTGTCCAGTATGCAGCCTAGATATACAACAGAATCCTTGTTTGTTATTTGCTTCTCACCTACTCTTACCTTCATTTCAATATCTTTACCAAGCCGTTTCTTTGATCCAAACAGGATGGCCTCTGTTTTTCCTAGATGAAGAGATAGTTTGTTATCTGACAGCCATGTCTGCACATTTGATAGCTCCTCACTAAGGGTCCTCTCCACTACTGCCAAGTCCTTATGGGAGACCAGAATGGCTGAGTCATCCGCATAAAGAAAAAGGTCTGATGAACAGGCATTCTTCATATCATTTATGTAAATGAGAAAGAAGAGCGGCCCCAGGACACTCCCTTGAGGCACCCCGCAGGTGATCGCCTTGGCTGAGGAGTAGGTCCCGTTTACATCTACCATCTGAGACCTGCCTGATAGATATGAGGTGACCCAGTTCAACGCTGACCAACTAAACCCAATCGCCTTCAATTTAAATAAAAGGACACTATGGTCAACCGTATCAAAGGCCTTTTGTAGGTCCAACATGATCATTCCACAGAATTTCTTTGCATCAATCTCCTTTCTGATGCAGTCAGTCAAATACACCAGACAAGTCTCAGTGGAATGAGATTGTCTAAAGCCTGACTGATGCTCAAATAGGATATTGTTACTCACTAAATATGTATTGATCTGTTCATGAATGATTTTTTCCATGACTTTTGATAGTATACTTAAAATGCTAATTGGTCTATAGTTACCCTTGTCTGACTTATTACCTTTCTTATAGAGTGGGATTACTCTAGCACTCTTTAGATCTGCTGGTACCTTCCCATGCTCAATGGAGAGATTGATTAGGTGGGTAATAGCAGGTGTGATGCTCTCTGCTGCGTCGTTAAGAAACCTAGCAGGCATCTGATCTAATCCTGTCACTTTACTGGAATTAAGTTGATTTAGCCTCTTGAGGACTGCGCTCTCTGTCACTTTACTAAAAGAAAAGGAGTCCTCTTGCAGCTCTAGTTGTGAGTAATACTCATTAACCTGTGCTTCTCCGAAACGCCCTGAATGCTGTGGGAGATCTTTTACCAGATTACTTGCCACTGATGTAAAGTACGTGTTCAGCCCCTCCGCAACCTCTTTTTTGTCTGAGGTCAATTTACCCTCGTGGTTCAAACTAAGGCTGCTAGGTTTGGTTTTTAGCCTTTTGCTGTAGCCTAGATCCTTTAATGATTTCCACAATTTACTGGGGTTGTTCCTGTATTCGACTATCTTTTCAGAAAAGTGGGATTTTTTGGCTGTCCTAATCTCCCTGTTCGCTTTACTTCTTAGTTTCTTAAACTCTTGGTAGTCTGAATTATCCCTTGATTTCTTAAATTTTGAAAAACTTAGATTTCTTAAATGTATCAGTTTTAAAATATCATCAGTAACCCAGGGCTCTGTTCTACGCTTGATCCTTACCACTTTGCTTGGTGCTAGTTTCTCCACTACATTTAGA
This sequence comes from Notolepis coatsorum, assembly GCF_963971535.1. Lineage (NCBI taxonomy): Eukaryota > Metazoa > Chordata > Actinopteri > Aulopiformes > Paralepididae > Notolepis > Notolepis coatsorum. The sequence goes on from NW_028174875.1 coordinate 535,891, forward strand.
AAAATAGATTTAAAACATATCCAGGCGTTATCAATATTATTACATTTCAGTACAGTTGCCCAATCTACATTATTAAAACACTCGATGAGAGCAGCTTTGCTGTAGTTTTTCAGAGACCTCATTTTCACTGTATTGTGACACTTAAATATATTTCTCTGTATCTTCCTAGTCACAAAGATCATGGAATGGTCACTGATAGTATATTCTACTACTCCACTTTTGCTTATCCTGGTCCTATCCGATACCAAAACCAGATCAATAATGGTTTGGGAGGTGTGTGTAACACGAGTAGGTTCCTTAATCATCTGATGAAGATCAAACAATCTACAAAAGGTATCACAAGCTTTGAAAATAGTAGAGTCCTTCTTGAGAAAGTCAGTGTTTAAATCCCCAAGGACAATAATCTCTGCTGTGGTAAAGTCATCACAATTAGAGCAGGTCTCTCCCAATAAATCATAAAAATCACTCTGATTTGGGGGACGATAGCACACCCCAACGAGGATTGGTTTGCTTTTGGGGAGAGAAATAGCCAACCCATCCAGAAGTGGTTGGAACTTTTTTCCATGTTCCGAAAATAAATTGGAAAAGACGCCCCATGCCGAGTGGACCTAACGGAGAGTTGTCTATTGAGTAAGTGACTATTATAATCATCATGATGCATGGGGCAAACTAACAAACTAGTTTACCTCTATATTTACATTCACTGATATTCATTCTTTAGCTACTGTCTACATGTATATAGTCTATATACACTGTGGGAAGGGGGAAACGCAATTTAATTTCTCTGTATGTCTTGTCCATTACAAGAGGTGACAATAAAGCTGACTTTGAATTTATGGGTGTTCATTCAATCGGTTCGGATGCTTTGAATGAAATGAAAATGTAAACACTGGCCGGACACCGGCAGTCTCAGTGCCCACCCCCCTCGACGTTAGCAGGTAGCACTGAAATCACTGCGCCCAGAGGAGTGGTTAGGCAAAAAAAAATCTGAGTATATTTGCTTATAAAACGTAATTGTCTAATTCAATTATTTTTTATTTCTCCATGTGGTAAATACACAGGTCACAACATGTTTACAGGAACGTTTTGGAGTTGTATTTGGAGTGTATTTGGTGACTGTAGGACTCTGTAGGGAACGTCAGGCTATTGCCCCCCCCCCCCCCACTTCCAGTGATGAAGCTAAGCTACGCTAACGGAGCTACTGTTCCCAAAACTAAATGCACGCACAGAGACAAAAAATGTATGTATCTTCTTGTCTAACTCCAGGGAAGATGTTAAATAAGCTAATTTCCCAAAATGTTGGAGTTTTCCTTTAATGTGGCACTTAACTAAACAAAATGGCCGTTTTAAACACGCCCCTTTAATCAAGTCAGCTGGTTTTAAGATTTCACTAATAAACTTAAAATGGCTTTCCCTAGGTTTCAGTATAAAGCAATGTTTCTCAGTGAATGTGTCCTGACCTTCCTCAAGAAGATCTCAGTACAGAGTGGTTTCTTTTGTCTATAGAAATGTTGGCCTTCTGAAAAGTATGTTCATGTATGTTCACTCAGTACTTGGTTGGGGCTCCTTTTTGCACAAATGACTGCATCAATACAGCAGCTAAATATATAGACTTTTCCACGATATTCAAATGTATTGAGCTGCACCTGTATACCGTTACTTCCTGTCATTGGCATACGTTCTTTTTTTTTTACTAAAGATCTTAGTGCCTCATTAGCCTAGGGATTAAGGTTACATGAAGTATTAACTACACCAGGGGTGGCCACTTTTTTTTTTACTAAAGATCTTAGTGCCTCATTAGCCTAGGGATTAAGGTTACATGAAGTATTAACTACACCAGGGGTGGCCAACCCGCGGCTCGCGAGCCGCATGCGGCTCTTTGCCCGTCAATGTGCGGCTCTTCCATCCATAAAAAAAATGTAATAAAAAATATTTTATACATTTTTCTTCATTATTTTGTAATTTCTTTTTTTTTTAACTTTTATTTTTATTTTTTATGTCACTCATTCCATAATGACGTAGAATAAACATTTACAATATTTTTTTAAATGGTCCATTTGCAAGGCCATATGGATCAGTGTCAGAAATAGTGTGTCTGTTATAGGCTTGAGTAAATTGTAATGAACCAAAGGAGAATATCAATTATATTAAAAAAAATTAATTATCTTTGACTGTGAATAACACCATGCTAAAATTGACCAGACCTGAAAAATCTAAGCAAATTAATAAAGGGAAGATGATTACAGTAATCAAACAAACGGGGAGACTGCCTTCGGCAGAGTCATCTGCCGCTCTGCAGAATCCTCCTGGTGATAGTGGTGGGGAATTGGCATGTGACGTTGTAGCGGCTCTGCAGATACTCCCAGCAGATAGTGGTGGGGAATTGGCATGTGACGTTGTAGCGGCTATGCAGATACTCCCAGCTTTCACTCAAGGTGGAAAACGGAGAGAGAGAGAGAGATATCAGAAAACAGTCCTACGAACACAGAGGCAGAGTGGTGGCTGAGTCCAGTATAAATCACAAGTGACTTGATCTTCGGTGTACCACACACAAGTTAGCTGAGTCCAGTGCCAAACAAAAACGGTATTCTTCAGTGTTATCCTAACACACAAATTAGCTGAGTCCAGTACAAAACAAAAACGGTATTTCTTCAGAGTTATCCAAACACACAAAAACAGATAATCCAAAAGGACTGTTTCCAAAAACGTACCAAAGCGCAACGCGTAAAGCGGGCAAAAAACGAGGCGCAGCTCCAAACGGGGAACCAGGTTCTCCACAGCGGTTCTCCACAGAAAGGTCCTGGAGAGAAAGCAGACCAGGAACAGCAACGGGGAAAAGCAGGCAAATGCAGTTGTATTCCAGAACGACCCGACAACGATAGAAGGAAGGTCTAGGTATATAAAGCCCTCTGGGGCGCTGATTAGCACACACATCAGGTGCGTGATGGTAATTGATACTTAATCTAGAAGTGTTCGTTAGGCAACGGACCAATCATCACAGCAACCCAAGAAGCGTGTGGTGGGGAAAGAACCAATCCTCACAGTTCTAAAGGAGTAGGAAGATGTATACACTTTCCTACCCCTTTTCCACTACTCAAATGAGTGTAGAGTCCTACTAATTTAAAACATTTCAAAACAAATATATATATGCAAAACAAAAACTATACATGTAAAACATGAAAGAAATCAAATAAAAATGTCATTCATTCATTCAAACAGAATACGATCTGGTGTTGGACGTCACGTTTTTACGTCAAATGTATATACTGTAGGAATGCGGTAATGATAGTGAAAACGGAGCCGTGTTCCGATGCAAAAATACTATTTTATTACGCACTCTACTGTCGCACAACAACCCTGCCATTCATCTTTCATTCTTCTCTCTTAAACTACGTCATCCCCCGCTAAGGATCACAGGAGATGTAGTAAACACCACATAAGGCTAGGATGCCGTGAATTATGTCCCAGTAGCCACTACAATACTCCCTTTTCTGGACTCTTTTTGTATCACAAACAGTACTGTATTTGCAAATCTGGTATGTCATAAATGTATAGATGTAGCAGTACTGTCTATCTGTATGTCATGTATGTCATATATGTCCTGATGAATTGAAAATAGGGGACCCTGATGTAAACAAGACGAAAGTCTTTCTCTGGTCTTTTTCTTTTTTATTATTATTATAAAAAAAGAAAAAAAAAAACTTTCTCTGGTCTGCATCCCCTTAACAATTGTGTGTATTGAGCTGTACTGTATTGTACCCATTCTGCAATCTGTTAATTTGCCTTACCAGATTTGCAAATACAGTAGTTTGTGATACAAAAAGTGTCAAGAAAAGAGTGTATATACATTTGACGTAGAAACTGTACATTGGAGGAGGTTGGGTAGGTGGGGTGGGGTTGGGTGGGTGGGGGGTGGGTGGGGGACACTGTACACTGGAATACTGACAAAGCCATACTTGGTAATTTACTGTACAACTGGGTTAGGACATTTACGGTGGCCAGTTTCGAATTGCAGCCTCCCGTAGGTGCTCTTTAAGAGCGGTTTTGAATGTGGGTAGGGATTCACATTCCTTTACAGCTTTGGGTAGGGCGTTCCACATTGATGTGGCATAATTGCGAAACGTGTTTAGTCCCTTATTTGAGCCGAATCTGGGTTGAACATGATTTGTGGAGCTTCCTCTGGTGTTGTGATCGTGGTATTCACTGACCTTTGGGAAGTATTTCGACATGTACATGGGTACCTTAGTCGTATAGTGTATCTTGTAGACCAGGCCCATTGCAAGTTGCTGTACTCTGTCGTCTACTCTAAGCCATCCTAGGTTGTCAAAGTGGGCAGGGGTGAGGTGGGTTCTAGGAGTAAGGTCAAGTAGTAGTCTGACCAGTTTGTTTTGTGATGTTTGTAATCTTGTTTTTAGCGCGTTTGAGGTACTTTGGTACCATGAGGTGCAGGCATAGTCGTAGTACCCTTGAATGAGTGCTCCTGCCAGAGTCTTCAGGGTATTCTTGTTTACCAGAGAGGAGATCCGGTACAAGAATCTAGTTCGTTGGTTGACTTAGTTTTATTACATTGGATCCCATTTTGTCACAGGAAAGATTTGCCTCTATAGGATGGAACCCAGGTAGGTAATTTCATCTTTCCTTTTAAGATAAGATAAGATATTCCTTTATTGATCCCCTTGGGGAAATTCAGGCATCATAGCAGCATGGGGGAAGGGGGGGGGGGGGTACAGGTAGTGAAAACAACACAAGCAGTGTAAACAAATAGGTCAATATAATTTACTATCTAACTAACTGAAATATACATTATTCATTATTCACAGTATCCACATAAGGTGCAGTATGCATAAGGTAGTGTTATTGTCCTACTTGGGTTCCTATTAGTTCTAGGTCGATGTCTGGCAGCAGTCGCTGCCCACTGTTGTGGAGCCTGATGGCCACTGGTATGAAGGACTGTCCGAGGCGGTTAGTTGAGTGTCGGGGGGGTATGAGTATGTGGCTTCCTTGTCACCTTCACCTAATTATGTTTTGATCTGGTCAGGTGCGCTGTCACCTAAAATGTTTTGATCTGATCAGGTGCGCTGTCACCTAATATGTTTTGATCTGGTCAGGTGCACTGTCACCTAATATGATTTCATCTGGTCAGGTGCGCTGTCACCTAATATGATTTCATCTGGTCAGGTGCGCTGTCACCTAATGTTAATATGTTTTCATCTGTGTCCACTGACACACAGTGGGGGATGTTTTAAAAATATTATTTAATATATAATATAATATAATAATTTGTGCTTCACCTAAAAATTTGGTCAGCAGCCTCCACTGCAACCCGCTCAGCACAGCAGCCAATAGTATCCAGCTGCAGGCCCACAGAACCATACGAGGCTCCTCCCACTGCCCCGCTTTGCGGACCCGCGCTCTGCGGCCCCTTTCTCCCAATGGCTGATTTGGGTCACGTGACCATCACAGGCCCCCTCTCTCCCAATGGCTGATTTGGGTCACGTGACCGTCACAGGCCCGCTCAGCAGCGCCACCCACCCAATGGCTGAATTGGAGTATTGCACTGTGCGGCATTGATTGATTGATTGAAAACTTTATTAACAGATTGCAGAATGGGTACACGTGACCGTCACATTGATTGATTGATTGATTGATTGATTGATAACTTTATTAACAGATTGCAGAATGGGTACACGTGACCGTCACAGGCCCGCTCAGCAGCGCCACCCACCCAATGGCTGAATTGGAGTATTGCACTGTCTCACGTTGGCAGTCCTGCGTGTGCGTGCGTGTGTGTGCGTGCGTGTGTGTGTGTGTGTGTGTGTGTGTGTGTGTGTGTGTGTGTGTGTGTGTGTGTGTGTGTGTGTGTGTGTGTGTGTGTGCAGGAAGCAGCGGGGAGCCACCATGGCTCTGGACAATTTTCTTATCGGCCAATGCGTCCTTTACTTCTTAGCGTTTCTATTCGGCTTCATCTCCGTCGTGCCGCTCTCGGAGAACAGCGACGACTTCCAGGGCAGGTGCGTGTTGTTCGCGGAGGGCGTGTGGCGGCGGAGTGATGATGAGAACTTGGGGGACGACGGCCGGTGGTGTTACCGTGTTTACCGGCGGGATGCGATTCTTCGCGGTGGAGCAGTGGGGACCGGAGTCTTCGTGCCGCTTCGCCACCTTCGCCGGCCTCGTGTCCCTGCTCCTCTCCGCCGCGCAGCCTGGCGGCCTGAATGCCTTCTACAACAGAACTGCGTTTCTGCGTCTCTGATTGGCCAGGTAATTTCTTTCCCAATCGTGGGACCGCAAGTTTCTACACTGGTTAAGCTTAGGCGCTTGTTCGAAGTTTTTTTATGGTTAGAGTTTGTCTTAGAGCATGGCGATAGAATGCCATGTAGTTAGGCAGGCTGTTAGACCCGGAAATAGGCGCAGAACTTGCTGTCCCACTTCTAGGATAACCCGTCACTAGCAAGTATGTCTCATCACCCGTTGCTCGCTCCGGCGGGGCTCTTCGGCGTTGGACTTGGCCGTGAACGGTCGCAGCTACAACAGGGGTGTGCTTTGGAATAGCCCCGTTGGAGAAGTGAAGTTGGAGAGCCCCGCCGGAGCGAGCGACGGGTGATGAGACATACTTGCTAGTGACGGGTTATCCTAGAAGTATCAGCGATAGTGTGTGAGTAAGAGAAACCGAACCCAAGGACTAACGTCTAGAGCTAACGAGACTAACATCTAACGTTATCGTGTTATAGTAGTTACTGTGTGCGGTATAGTTCTATGCCGCTAACGGCTCCGTCTGACTTGAGTAGACTACCGGGCGCGAGACGCTGAAGAGACCGGTGGTGTAGTCAGCCACGTTGCGTTAGCAGTGTAACCGAGTAGCAGGAGGGTGCGCCGAGACCCAAAGCTTAGCTGTGTTTAAGGTAGCCAAAGTATTAGCACGCGCGACAGAAGCAAGCCAGCAACAGCAGCGGTGGACGTTTCCCAGGCGGTACAGAGGATGCCTCTTCCCACCAGCAGAGGACGCCATACAGCAAGCTTTGCCAGCTAACCACTGCCTGCTGTTGGCCAAACCTGCTGGCTGTGCTCGCGGATCGCCAACGCCATCTTGTCATCCGGACTAGCGGTGACAAGAGTGGGTCCGCCATCTTGGCTAAGTACTATCAGTACCACGTGTATCAACAGCAACGTCCATTGAAGTGAATGCTAATCACCAGTGTCTAAGGGGTACCCCAAACAATTTAAGCCGGCTTAGGTTAGGTTTTCTTTGATAACGTGGGCCCACATTTATTGGTTATTTTGTTATTTGTTTATTTGACTGTTTGATTTTGAGATTCCCAATGTGTCTACGTTCTATGCCTGGGTTCCCCCAGTACAAGCGGGGTGGTTTAATGTATTGAGCACTCTGTGCCTAGGGTGGGAAGAGCTTCCCCTACATTGATAACAAGAGCACCCGGTGCCTTATTATACGTTGTAATGTATAATCTGCCCAGGCTTCACTAAACGTAGATTTAATCGGGATCATTGTGTGTGTCTCTTTCTTTCAGTTCCACTTGCTATTTTATTCTCTGGGTAAATATTGTGACTGCATAATTATTTAACCCTTACACCCCATTTACAGAATAGCATTTGAAGGGTCTATACAGGTGGTCAAGGAAGGGTACTGCTTAAAGGGAAGCCCAATAATACTATTGAACTGACAGTCACTGGGTGTGGGAGGGCTGTTGGAGGTACTGAGGGAGTGAGGGTGTGTGGGGAGCTACTGCTGACCGCCTTGGAAGGCGAGGGAGACCAGAGTACCATCCCCCAGGTTAGTAAATCCTGGGCCCCATCCACTTCAACTGCAAGCCCTCCAGAACGATGTTCCGGGCCAAAGACGGGGGTACATATAGGTCCAATACTATAGTATCCTACTACCCAGTCTGTGTACTACCACTCCCACCCTTCTACATATGCAAAACAACAAACAAACATCAAGTACAGATATAGCCTTAAGCCGTTCAAATAATAAATGTATACATAAATAAATAGTTACAATATATAGTCTAATAATCTAAATATAATCTAATATATAATCTAAAAAAACGAAAGGCTAAAATGCTAAATATATAATCTAAGAATCCAATAATCTAAATCTAATATATAATATAAAAATGCTAAATGCATGAGTCTTTTGTCTTTAATGTTAGCTTGCAAACTCAAATACTGTCTTGGTAAGCCTCATAATGAATTGTTTAGGGAAAAAAGGAAAAATATCGTGATATCATATTTAGGCCATATCGCCAGCCCTACGACCACAACCCCAACTGGAATGTCTTGATAGCATCAAGGCTAACATCCATCTAACAACTAGTTAGGTAGCTAACAACAATCTAAACTATAGCTATCCCTTCACACTTTTTAAGGGTAATAATTGTTTCATTATAAACCAATTGTGTAAAAGCCTAGAAGAAAAATACTGAGGAGCGGAATATTTACAAATGGACATGAAAAACACAAAAAGTCCTCTCACCTCAAGTTCAGCTGTTTCACTCCAAAGATGACAATGTAGGTGAACTCTGACCCCAATTCTGGACATTTAAATACCAAAATATGGGAGACAGGACCCTCTGGTGAGTCTGGTGGTCAAATATAATGAATGTGACAACCTACCCGTGTGACAACGTCCCCCGTTCTCCCCTATTCATCATTTTTATTTAAATTCTTTTTCTAATTTTTTTATTTACCCTTTATTTTATATAGCTTCTCTCTCCTTGTACAGTGTCATTAAGTCTGAGAAAGGCGCTTCTCTCTTTAAATCCAATTTATTATTATTATTATTATTATTATTATTATTAGGAGCTGGATTAACCCTTTCACTGCCACACCACAGAAGGTTAACACTTTACTATCATCACACTACCGACGGGTAACCGACGGGTTAACCTTCTGTAGTGTGGCAGTGAAAGGGTTTTTGATTGATTGATTGATTGATTGATTGAACATTTTATTAACAGATTGCAGAATGGGTACAATGCAGTACGGCTCAATACACACAATTGTTAAGGGGATGCAGACCAGAGAAAGACTTTCGTCTTGTTTACATCAGGGTCCCCCATTTTCAAATCATCATGACATATATGACATACATGACATACAGATAGACAGTACTGCTACATCTAGACATTTATGACATACCAGATTTACAAATACAGTACTGTTTGTGATACAAGAAGAGTCTAAAAAAGAGAGTATATATACATTTGACAACATTTTAACCGGCTGTTGTTGTGTGTGGCAGTGAAAGGGTTAACCGTTTGGTAGTGGCAGTGAAAGGGTTATTATTATATCGACCAGCGTCGGGTCCCCTAGAACACATCATAGCCTGCTACAATAACCTAGGGGTCCGCAAAGATGACTTCAAACTTGAAATGGTAACAACAGATGAGGTACTCAAAAAACTGAGCGCCCTCCAACCTAACAAGGCCACTGGCCATGACAACATCCCCTCCAAATTCCTCAGAGACTCAGCAGCCGCCATCACCCCAGTCATCACACATGTTAACAGAATTCGACTATAGGGCGACAATAATGTGGTCAAGAGGCATGGGCCCTCATTCATCAACGTGTGCGTAGAATATGTTCTATTTCCACACGTAAGCACAGAATGTAGAATCAGTGTACGCACAGGAAAATCGGGATTCATCAACCGTGCGTACGCAGGTCCTATGCTCCTCCGTGTTGATGAAAACCACTTTGTTCTACCGTCAATGCTCGTGCATGATTATCCATATATGGTCATGAAAGTGAGGAAACCCCCCCCATGGGATGTGAAATAATGGACTGACCCGAGCGGAACTCTGAGAAACTTCACGGAGATTGTTCAATGTTCACTGCTGTCGAACCAAGAAGACACTATCGCGTATTATGGGATAAATAAAAGGCGGACTTGTAAACGGTGATGTCAGATATCAACGGCTCCCTAAGACCATTGCTGCAATTCTGCCTGGACAGCTCAAAATACTAATAAAGACCGTTCGTTGACCACTGTTTGGCGTTGGTTGTGTGTCATTATAACCGTGCTGTAATATGAATGCCTTTATTAGTTGTGTTCGATTGGCTATATGATTTTTAGAGGCATCTATTTTGTTGTCGGTATTACCGACAACAAAATAGATGCCTCTAAAAATCATATACTATTAGGTAGCCTATATGGATTACATATAATAGCAGCCATAGCCTACATTATGCAACAGTAACTTGCGCATACCAGTGTATGCGACAGACCAGTGTATACCTTATCATATCATATTCATATAATAGTTTACTCTATCAGCATACCAGCATGTAATATGTTCTTTGTTAGAACTCAACTCGTTAGACAGGCTGACAGACGTGTACACTTACGGTGATGTCGGATATGATATCTATTAACCATTGCTGCCTGGGCAGCGCTGGAATATGACTGCCTTTTCCCGTGTTGTTTGATTAATACCCAGGGATTAAAGTTCTCCTCATTTTTATTCCAAATCGCGATGGATCTCCCGTCAATTTTCTACCTGCTGCATATGATTTCTAGAGGCATACTACAATCTATTTTGATGTCAGTATTGGGTAGCCTATATAAACAATAATACGAGAGCATATACAAGAACAATGAATCTCACTGCATGTATGATGTAGCCTGCCTTTCAATACATGAACTTGAATTCCATCATGTTTGTGTGCGGGACTCACAAGGCTGTTGTCACAATGGGTGGTACCGGTACAGTAATAACAGTCCACACAATATCACGATGGACCATGCCATAGCCTATGTTCTATTAGGACATGATCTGTGACGACAAATGTTCTAGAATGTTTGATTAAGATATCATACTCTGACAGCATGCCTATGATCAACATAAACGCAAACTTGAATCCCATCATATACATAGTCTGTCCACTATCTGGTGTCATTGCAATGCGTTTTCTATTCTTTCTTATACAGTAAAAAGGGGGAAGAACACTATATCGTGGGTGTTCATATGACTTGTATTCTGCTTACAGCTTCGAAATTCCACTTGTTTCGTTTAACGTAAAGCCTTTTAAATATAATCAAAACGTTCCCGTGTTTCTGCGGTCTGTGCGCAAAATAATAACGAGTTGAGCTTTATGATTTATGATGAATTGAAAATGGGGGACCCTGATGTAAACAAGACGAAAGTCTTTCTCTGGTCTGCATCCCCTTAACAATTGTATGTACTGAGCTGTACTGTACTGTACCCATTCTGCAATCTGTTAATAAACTTTTCAATCAATCAATCAATCAAGCTACGCGGAGCGCAGTCAGTCAGTAGCCTACACCCCGTATATTCCGATAACGCTATATAAACCATGCTGCATTCATTCTGAGAGAAAGATCTATTATTCCAAATGCTATTTATAGGGTTTTGACCATAATTACACTACTGTTGCTATTTTACAATGAACTATAATGAATTACGGTTCATACAGTTGATACAGAACATGCCAGTGTTATTATGCACAGAAGCTAATTTCCTTGTTGTAATAATATATTCTACCACTGGGCGTCAGCTAAGTGTGCTCTGACCTGTGCGTACACGTAAGCACGGAGTCAAGTTCAAGTTGAAATTGATGAATCCCACTCTTTGCTTAGAAATGATCGTACGCACAGGGTAAGCACAAATCTGTGCGTAAGACACGTTGATGAATGAGGGCCATGGTTTCTATCTTGAGCCTGAACTGGCGTGGTTTCTTTTATTCACATGGAAAGAGCAGCAGTAACATACAGGTCTTCTCTCACTGAGAGACATTGGGGGAGAGAACGAAGTGGGAGGATACATTTGCCTTTATACTCACCATGAGGTAGTGTACCTGGGCGGTTCCGCCTAGAGCGCCCTCTAGTGGGAACAGATATATATCCAACTAGACAGTCACTGGTGGAGACAGTCATATAGGCAGGTAAACAGTTACTAGTGTAAACAGCCATATGTACAGTTAGACAGTAACTAACAATCCTACACAGAACATCTGCCTTCAACACTCCCACTTAGGTTTGCATTAGCATACTGGCTGACTTCTTGGAAAAACATTTTACAAAGGAAATAATATAATCCCAAAAACATCAATAGGTTATGACAGTCAATATCTTCACATTGAACATGACCTTTGCCAATCCCTTCAATTTTAATTTGAAACAGGCTCCCTCATAGTCTCTATTACTCTGTCGTCCATTGGATAGTAAACCGGTGTCATTCTTTCTTATCTGATGACATACCTGATGAGAAAAAACATGTCCAATTTAAACTGTCAAGAAGCATTTCAGTCATGAGTAAAGTAAAGCACATTCTGGATAGAAAATCACTCTACATTCTCTACTGTTCACTAGTTTTACCATATTTAAATTACTGTGCTGAAGTATGGGAAAACAATTATAAGTCTACACTACAACCACTTTTTATATTCCGAAAAAGGGCCATAAGGATAGTTCACATTGCAGGTTATCGTGATCACACAAACATATTATTTTTAAAGTCAAAAACATTAAAGTTAAATGATCTTGTAGAATTTAAAACGGCACAATTAATGTATAAAGCAAAACGTCATGTACTTCCAAGAAACATTCAAGAACTGTTCTTTGATAGGGAGGGGGGTTATAATCTGAAGAACTCAATTTAAAAGTGCTTAATGTACGCACTACCATGAGAAGACACTGCATCTCGATATGTGGAGTGAAACTGTGGAACAGTCTAAATGTGGTGCTAAAGCAATGTCCAAACATGAGACAATTCAAACTGATGTATAAGGAAATTATGTTCACAAGGTTTGTTTTGCATATATATATATATTTTTTTTTTCTTTTTTATGTTTTAAAATAGTACACTCATTTGAGTAGTGGAAAAGGGGTAGGATTAAATAAGTGTATACTTCTTCCTACTCCTTTTCGAACATGTAGATTGAGTTGTGTTTTGCTTTTGTTATTGTTTGTTTGTATTCATTGCATGCTCGAAATAAAGATTTCAAATAAAAAAGATGATATTATTTATAATGACATGTTTACATCTATATTGACACATTGGGTTCCTAGCAATCACAATGGTCCCCTGGTTGTCCTCATAAACAACAGTCTCCATAATCCATATATACACAATGTTCATCATTTTAAACGGTTTTGACAGAACACCCATTCTTCAAAAACACCATATTCGGTATAGAGGATATATTTCAATTACCTACTGCATTTTGAGTAATACATTCATAACCTTATCTTCATCACTTCGAGCAGTTGCTGATAAACACATTTTGCATTGTCATAGCTAGAAACATATACTCAGCTCCACAGGCTGATAGTATCACTGTAGGCTCTAAGCCTTAAACCTTTGTTGTCTTTTCTGAAACACCGCTGTCCGTCTGCAGCACCTCTGGGATAGTGAAAGACATATTTTTGACGTAGTTTAATGATTCTCTGTGGTGTCAACAAAAATACTATGACACTCTTACTCACTACAGAACATATGTCAGGGCGAGTACAGGTTGTCTAACAGAATGAAGCTACCCACAGTTTATCTATACATTTCTTACTTCAGTCAAAACATCTCAGGACCTTTCCCACATATCTCTTCTGAGATATTTCCACACAGTTGGCAGACTGGTCGAAGTACATACCTATAAAATGGTTTAACCTGCCTAGGTCTTTCCATTTGTGGTCTGGAGCGATGATCAAATCCTCCACTTCTGTATTTTAAACATAGATCATTTTTTTGTATTTAAACATTGAATCACCTCTGTACTTAAACATTGTAAACCACCCACCTCTGTACTTAAACATGGGGTTTAAACATAAGATCCATTTCAGTATTTTAAACATGGTAACTCATCCACCTCTGTACTTAAACATGGGACCCATTTCTGTATCTAAACGTGGAACCAAACATAGGACTCATTTCAGTATTCAAACATGGTCTCTAGTCAGACATTCAAACCTGGATTCTACTCCTCCTGTATTTAACCTTGAAGTGTCCTCCCTCAGCATTTAAGCAATTAGTCACCCTTCTTCATTATTTAAACATGGGGTACTCTCCTTCAGCATTTAAGCAATTTTCTACGAACCATACTTTGTATTTACCGTGGTCTTCAATACCCTCCTGGCTTGAATGCAACCATTTCCCTCCCACTGACTGTCTGCCCTCTGGTAACTTGGTTGAATACATCCATTTCCCTCCCACTGTATGTCTGCCCTCTTCGGGGGACAATGTGGCCTCTTTAAAGGTCGGGTTTACCCCACTGGCTACCCTGTAGTAGTACTCAACGGGGGTAGGTGTATTGTCCTCCTCGTCACTCCCTTTCCTGGCATAGCCTGTCAGACATTCTGGGGGTTTGTGTTCCCTTGGGGGATACCTCCCACTGCTTGAGGCACTTGACGTCACCCTCAGGTGCTCCTCGTCATCGCCCTCTGGGGGTTGCTGACTGTCTGTCTGCACTACTGTACTAAGTACACTGCGGTGATGTGTTTCTGTTTCTACACACATTGCTCTGGAGTCCAGCTCTGGCTCCTCTGTCTGTGTCTCGCTTTCACAGGTTGTCTTCGTTACAAACTTGACTAGCATGTGTTTCTGCACTCTTTCGTTACCGGGATGATAAACTAGGAAAGCAGGGCTTCCTTTGTCGTGTCCTACGAAAAATCCTTTTACATCCTTGGACTTGGGTTTTCCCCTGTCCTGCAGGTGCGCATAACACACTCTTAGGTAGGTTACTATCTGCTAGCTTACACCTAGCCATTTCGGAAAGGGTGTGCCATTCCCTCTCTGCCACCCCGCCCTGGTGTGGGGGATATGGACGTGACGTCTCGTATCTTATCTTATACCTTCTCAATGGTGATTGGAACTCTCTATTTGCGAACTCGGTTTCGTGATCGGATCTCAGACATCTTACTGTGCCATAAGGGGTTACGTCTGCCATGAATTTCTTTGTGGCCTGGAGTGTGTCACTCTTTGCTTTTAGGAAGTAAACAAACACTGCCCCTGTACACATGTCTGTAAAAGACTGTACATACCTAAAACCTCCTATGGACTTGTTGCTTACTGGGCCTGCTAGGTCCATGTCAACTAGTGCAAGTGGTACCCTTACTCTGTCTGTGGGATTTCTGTATCTCGGTTGGGTAAACTTCCCCGTTTTGCACATTGCACAATTTTGTCAGGTCTACGCTTTTTCCCCCTTCAATGTGCATGCCCTCTGACACTATTTCCAATTTCAATAAACCCTCGTAATTACAATGACCCATAATCTCGTGCCATGACTGAATATCGTGACTGGCCATCTCGCTACACACATCATTATTATCATCACACTGGTCGTTGTCATTACACTCCGTTTTCAGATAATATATTCTCTGGTACATCTTTATGTCAAACCGGGTACCGTCAGGTTCTACAAGAACATTTTTACCTTTATCGAAGAATACCTTGGCGCCGCTTGCAGTAGCAGCTATTACAGAGAATAGTCCTTGTGGGAACGGTGGTACGTATAGAGCGCTCTTTAGCGTCACCATACGCCGGTGCCCCTTACTGTCCGTGAGGCACACCTGTGCGTCTCCCCTCTCTTGCGCCAATCCGTAGGTGCGTCTCCCGTCCGCTAGCTCCATGCAGTGCCTCTCTGGGTGGAAAGTGTCGTCAAAGTTCTTGAACCGACTCCTGTCGTTGATGGCATGGGACGACGCACCTGTGTCCAGTCCACGATCAGTCCCCCTCTCTGGGCCCGCTGCGGCTGGGCCGGTCCGGCGATGCCCGCCGCCCGCGCCCCAAAAGCGCAGTCTTCATGTCCCGTTATTCTCCGGGCGCCGTCTCGACTCGTCTCACGTCGATCGCCGCCGCCATCGATTCTCCGGGCGTCGTCTCGATTCATCTCACGTCGATAGTCGCCGTCATCGTGTCCGCTGTCGTCATCCTGTCCACAGCCGTCTTCTTGTCCATAGTAGCCATTTTGTCCATGGCCATCGTCTCGTCTATAGCCGCCATTTTGTCCGTGGCCTCCGTCTCGTTCATGGCCGCCGTCTCGTCCGTAGCCGCCATCTTGTCCATGTGCGTATCGCGCGCTCTGGTTGTGTTTCTTCATGCACGCTCTGTCTGTGTGCCCCGTGGATTTGCAGAAGCTACACCAGACAGTCTTTGTGCATTCGCTTCTCCGATGGCTTTTATCTCCGCATCGCCAACACGCCAGTTCCGTCGTGGTCCTGGTTCTCTCCCTTGGCGTCGCTCGGGCCTTTAGCACCCTCTCCCCCTCCTCCGTGGTGGCTGGGTGGGTGTCTTCTGAGGCCTCGAAGTTCCTTAACTTAGCCTTGAACTGTCCCAACGTCATGTCCGTTGAACCGTGTGTTATCAGGAGTGTGAACGGTTTGTACAGCTCCGGTAGTCCTCTCATTATCATCGCCATCATTAGCCCATCGCTTGGTGCTTCTCCGGCACTCCCCAATGGCGTTGTGATTTGCTCCGCTCTGTTGACGTATTCGGTTACGGTTTCGGTGGTCCCCTTCCTCAGGCCCGTTAGTGCTGTGTAGAGGGCCACGACTCTGGGTCTTCCTCACCCGATGAAATGCTCTCTCAGTACCGCCAGGCTTTCTCGGCCTCTGTCTTTAGTGTTGCGGAATATCAGCCCCAGGCTGGTGTCGTCGAGCGTCGGCGCTAACTCACAGTACGCGCTTGCGTTCCGCTGGTCGTCCAGGGCTTGCTCCTCCGCTGTCAGTTCTCCCGTGGGGGCTGTCAAGATCGTCTCCTTCAGCCCCACCCCGTGCATGCAGCACATCATGCGCTCTTCCCAGAGCTCATAGTTCTCTGCTTTTCCATTGAATGTCTGCCATTTGCCTCTTCTCTTGTTTTCCATTCTCTTCGTTAATGGTATGCTTAGCTTTTGCTTAGCTTAGCTTTTAGCGTCTAGCCACGCGGTGCTCCCGGCGCTATCCTAGCCTATAACTTCAGCTAAGCTTGCTACAGTACCTCCACTATTTCGCCCCCGCGTTATCTGGGCCCATAACCTGTTAACAGAATTCGGCTATAGGGCGACAATAATGTGGTCAAGAGGCATGGTTTCTATCTTGAGCCTGAACTGGCGTGGTTTCTTTTATTCACATGGAAAGAGCAGCAGTAACATACAGGTCTTCTCTCACTGAGAGACATAGGGGGAGAGAACGAAGTGGGAGGATACATTTGCTTTTATACTCGCCACAAGGTGGTGTACCTGGGTGGCTCCGCCTAGAGCGCCCTCTAGTGGGAACAGATATATATGCAACTAGACAGTCACTATAGGCAGGTAAACAGTTACTAGTGTAAACAGCCAGATGTACAGTTAGACAGTAACTAACAATCCTACACAGAACCTCTGATCTCAACAACACACATAATAAACCTCTCCATAAAACAGGGACACGTCTGAAAGAGCACCTACGGGAGGCTGCAATTCGAAACTGCCCACCGTAAATGCCCAAAACCCCCACCACCTCCTAATAGACAGTCTCCTCCCCACCGCATGTATATATTCCCTCCCCGCCGTATGTATATTTCTCTCCCACCCACCCACCCCCTCCTAATGTACAGTCCCCTCCCCATCATATATACTCTGTCAGGATCTAGGGGTAACAGTACTGTATATTTGAATACCGTTTATGTCACAAATGTATCAGTACTAAATACCTATATGTTCCTATGCCATAAATGTCATGTATGTTGTGTATGTCATAAATGTCTATATGAATTGAAAATGGGGGACCCTGATGGAAACAAGACAAACGTCTTTCTCAGGTCTGTATCCCCTTAACAATTGTATGTATTGAGCTGTACTGTATTGTACCCATTCTGCAATCTGTTAAATAAAGTTTTCATTCATTCATTCATTCATTCATTCATTCATTCATTCCCAAAGACTTCAAAATTGCGAGAGTGACCCCCCTGCACAAAAAGGCAGCAAATTAGACCCAGGCAACTACCGCCCTATTTCTATTCTTACCTCCATCTCGAAAGTCATGGAGGAAATAGTCTACAAACAGGTCGAAAAGTACCTCGCGGAAAGAAATCTAATCTACGAATTCCAATCTGGCTTCAGAACATCCCACTCCACTGACACATGCCTTCTCTATTTGAACGACCACATCAAACAAGAGGCGGGTAAATACTGCGGCATGGTCATGCTGGACCTACAAAAGGCCTTCGACACTGTCAATCACTCTATTCTGATTGACAAGCTAAAAGCAATTGGTTTCGATAGTTTATCAGTGAGCTGGATGCAATCCTATGGAGGGGAGAGAACAGGTAAACGGTACTCTATCCCCCCCCCCCCCCCCTCCCAGTGAGCTGTGGTGTTCCACAAGGAAGCATACTAGGACCGTTACTATTCCTAATTTATGCAAATGACATGTCGTCAGCTTGTGACTGCAACTTGTTCTTGTTCGCAGACGACTCAGCCCTGCTGGTCTCTGACAAGAACAAGTTACAGGTTGAAAAAACCCTCAGCTCAGAACTCGGCAGAATCTGCACCTGGCTCGCTGATAACAAACTATCATTACACCTGGGTAAAACAGATAACAAACTCAGCAAGACCGACGGCCTCTCTGTTACAGTGGGTGACAAATGACAATATTGTCACAAGGAAAGATGGAATTACTAACGATTCCATCCTAGAGGCAAATCTTTCCTGTGACAAAATGGCATCTAATTCTGAACTGAATCCATAGATGTATGACTCGGCCATAATAAGGTAATTTATAGGCCTGATATTATTTATTATATATACATATTTAAAATTGTACGTGTCCGGATGGCAAAATTCAGTACTGTATCTACAAAAAAACCTGTAAATCATCTGTCCTTTGTTCATCTGCTTAGCCTTTTAGTACACTTGATCTCAAGAAGGTGCTGAATGGGTTCAGTGGCAATCTTTCTTCACTCTTGGTCAATGTTAGCATGGTGTTATTCACCCTCAAAGATGGATAACAAATAATAATAATAATTTATATTCTCCTTTGGTTCATTACAATTTACTCAAGCATAGTAACAGACACAATATTTCTGACACTGTGAATACATTCCCTGAGATCCATAGATGTCCCTAGATACCAATAACATGCAAATGGACCTTGTAGAAGTGGAGCAGTCTTCCATTTACTCGGGTATATACTTTTAGGCGGATTTCTGAAAATATGGCTCGGGTTAATGAGGTTAAATAGGATATTCCTTTTTCTGTGAGGATTAGGCAATTTACTGTATTATGCCCCCTCTATGTGTAATGGTAAAGGGGTCCCCACACGGCGAGCGATTTGAGCCAGGCGACCGATTTTTTTAGCGAGCCGACAGACAGAATTGTATCGCCTTCATTGTTATGAATGAGAGAACCCACACGGCAGGAGATTCTGAAGCGACCATCGCGCAGCTATTTCTGTCGCCTGGCTAAAAATCGCCTCGATCCTATTTTTTGAGGCCACGGCAGGCGACACAGCAGGACAATGAGGAAACAACATGACTTCTACAGTAGTAGTACAGAAGTTCTACTGGTGTATCATTTGTACACCTTTAATGTATCATTCAATACATTCATTGATCAATAACCTACATATTATTACCATGCTACTTATGTTCATTATTATTAACGGGAACAATTTAAATAAATAACGTTAGTTTGAGAAGCTATAGTGGCCGGCGGCCGCTTGTCATTACTAATAAATGAACAATGTCCCACGATGCACCTACTAGTGTTTTAATACTCGGGTAACAAAATAAGTTGTGGATGTTGACAGAGTTTAATGTCCAGGCTGCAGCTGATGTAGTTTGTAAGGTTTATTGTCCAAAGAAAATTATGGTTGAGAATAAAACAGTTTGCGTCTTCCATGAAAAAAAACACTCTTTCAGCAGCTGCATAACATTACTTGTCCAATTGGTGGTAGTGAACGTATCATAGCGATCAGGCATGCAGTAATGTCAGGAAGAATGAGGAGAGGTTGTATTCGTATATGGTGGTTTAATTCCAGCTCAATATGGGTTTTACAGGTTAATACTCTTTCGTAACGCACAGCGGCACAACACAGCTACCTGCTAATTATATATACGCTCGCTATATATAATTTGCTCCTTTTCTCTATTGTTCTTGGTGTCTTGGAACATCTAGGAACCTCAGGGAATGTATTCCTGTGTCAGGAATAGTGTGTCTGTTACTAGGCTTGAGTAAATTGTAATGAACCAAAGAAGAATATAAATGATTATTATAATATTTATTTTTTCATCTTTGATGGTGAATAACCCAACATTGACCAGACGAGAAACCACTGAGCTCATTCAGCACCTTCTTCAGATCAAGTGTACACAAAATATAAGCGAATGAATAAAGGGCAGATCATTTACAGGTGTTTTTGTAGATACAGTACTGAATCATGCAATTTTAAATATGAATATAGAATATCAGGCCTATTAATGACCTTATTATGGCCAAGTCATAAATCTATGGATCTGGCCAAATCTCCTTTTTCCAATGGCAGAGTTCAATCTGGATTTAGTGCCACCAGGCGCCCCTGACAGGGCAGCAAATACTGTGAATTAAATCTACTGTAAGTACAGTTACTTTTTTGTAATGAAAAATGCTCCGGAATTTTTCATCAGATTGAGATGCGTTTTTTTTCTACCAAGAACATGCAAATAGACCTTGTAGAAGTGGAGCAATCTTCCATTTACTTGGGTATGTACTTTTAGGCGAATTTTCGGAAAATATGGCTAGGGCTTAAGAGGTTGGAGCTATCATATACAGTATATGACTATACATATATCATACATAATATGAACATACATATCGATAGCATTATATGGTATACAATGACATATTGTTCTATATTCTTATTTTTTTTTTTTTTTTTTTAATTTTTTTTATTATTGCAAAACAAAACTTATTAAAAGTCAGTACTCAACACACAATGTATAATGAAACTTTCAGTAAAGGTGGTTAAAATATATGCAAGTACAGAAACAGGATAAAACAAAAATAGTCAATAATAACATTTTAACCGTATACAGTGTATATCCAGCGAAGTTACAATTATATAAATGTTAGTATATAATATACCCCTAATACCTATTTTCTAAAACCCTACACACATATGCTCCAGCTCAAACCCCCCCCTCCCGGACCCCCTCTTGGATAGTACCTCCATTATCCCTCACTCCTAACCAGACACTACCATTATAGGCTAGCTTTTATTCTCTCCACCACTTCTAACCACATTGACATTTTGGATTCATTGAGCCCCAGAATTCTTGCTGTAGATATTTCTTGATATATCACATCGAGATATGTAAGAAACCACACTTTCCGGCAAATTTTTTCCGGTTGAAACCAACGTGATGCGATCAGTTTTTTAGCTACTGTGATACCCGATAAAACCAATCTTTTTAGTTGTGGATTCACTGCAAACTCAAAAACATCATTCAATAGCAATACCGCAGGGTGTACAGGTATATTCCAAAATACGAGTATTGATAATTGTTGGGACACATCTTTCCAGAATGCCTTAACTGGTGGGCAGTCCC
The DNA here is from genome assembly GCF_963971535.1 of Notolepis coatsorum. Classification (NCBI taxonomy): domain Eukaryota; kingdom Metazoa; phylum Chordata; class Actinopteri; order Aulopiformes; family Paralepididae; genus Notolepis; species Notolepis coatsorum. The sequence goes on from NW_028174875.1 coordinate 557,403, forward strand.
AATACATGTGCATAAATGTTCCTTCGTCCCCATTTGTACATTGGGAGCATTTGGAGTCTTGTATAAGCCCCATTTTGCACAGCCTTATAGGAGTCAAGTATGTCCTGTGAATATAGTTCAGATTGATTTGTTGATGATCCGGGTTCCTTGATGTAAGTCGGACATTTGCCCAGGCTCCTTGCCAATCAAAGTCATTTTCCAGGTCTGGTATATCCCTCCTCCAGACATTGTCTAGTTGAAGGGTTTCATACGAGGACGTTAGTAATTGATAATAAAAACCTGATACAAAACCTCCCAATGTAACTCTTTCATAGAAAAATTTGTGGTATCTGTGGTGTTCAATTGGTATGTGTAATGGAACACCGTGAGATCTCATACAAAGTCGTAACTGTATGTAAAAAAGCCATGTGGACTCGGTGAGGTTAAACTTTATGCATATTTCGACATAACTACAGAGGCCCTTGTTATTAAAAATATCCCCTAATGAGTGTATGCCTCTCTCTTCCCATATAGGGAATCTTATAGGTCGTTTTCCCATTAAGAGAGCATTGTTATTGAATATGGGAGTGTGATTATGCCATACTTGAGGGTTAGGAAATTTCCTTTGTGTTTCCCGCCATGTCCTGATTGCATGGGTAATTATTGGGCCAAATTCTCGCTCACAATGCTTGATTGAAAGTTTAGTGTATGCTATGTCTTTCAATCTCTGTGGGGCTACTATGTTTTCTTCTAATTTTCTCCAAGATACCAAAGCCTCGGGGTCAAACCATATCTTCTTCAATGGTCTTAATGTGAAGGCATTAAAATATTGTAAAAAATCTGGGACTGCCATGCCACCGTCTGCTTTATTTCTCTGTGCGGTGGATCTTTTTATGCGAGGTGGTTTGTTATTCCAAATAAATTTGTATGTGGAGGTTTGTAATCTTTTCCAGTAGCCCTCTGGAGGAGGTAACGGAAGCATTGAGCTGAAGAAATTGATTCTTGGTAATACATCCATCTTAACTATTGATACCCTTGCCTGTACTGAGTTTTTAAGTTTTGCCCACCTGTCCAGGTCGTCTTTGATTTTGTTCTGTATTTTTGTGTAATTGTGCTTCACCGTTTGTCTTATGGTGGGAAATATTTCCACACCCAAGCATCTGAAATGTTTGACCATGGGTATCGCACCTGGGAGGGTTGTCTCTTTTTTTGCACTGGTGTTAAGAGGAAGAAAAGCCGACTTAGGCCAATTTATTTTAAATCCCGATAAATCACCAAAGTTCTCTATCAACTTGAGTATAAGCGGCAATGTGTTGTTGGGGTTTTGCATGAACAATATTACGTCGTCCGCATATAAACTAATTTTATGATGTGTGCCCTTGATTACTATTGGTTCTATGTGTTGGGATTGTCTTATAAATTGTGCTAAAGGTTCTAATGATAGATCGAATAGTCCGGGACTAAGAGGGCAACCTTGTCTGGCTGAGCGTGATACCGGAAAGATATCGGAGATGAATGTGCCTGTTGTAATCCTGGCCGATGGGTCCTTGTATAGTACTTTAATCATATCAATGAAACCTTTTCCTAACCCCATCCTTTCCAATACTGCCCATAGAAACGACCATTCCAACCTGTCAAATGCTTTCATAGCATCCAGGGATAGTATCGCCTTAGGTGTGATGTCCTCTTTGTCTGTATCTAGTACGTGCAGTATTCGCCTTATGTTATCATTGATCAGGCGACCTTTTATGAAGCCTGTTTGGTCCGGATGAACTAAAGACGTCATATGCTTTTGCAATCTGATGGCTAATATCTTAGAGTACAGTTTGACATCGGTTCCGAGGAGGCTTAAAGGACGGTAACTACCGCACTCAGTGGGGTCTTTGTCTTTTTTGTGAAGAACTGAAATGAGTGCGGTATTTTGGTGTTCTATGAAGCTTCCCTCTTTGACTGAGTATAAGATCATATTTAGTAATAAGGGTCCAAATATGTCCCAGCAAGAAATGTACATTTCTGATGGGATACCGTCAATTCCCGGAGCTTTGCCGTTTTTCATTCCGGATATGGCCTTCTTGAGTTCTTCTAATGTGATCGGTACTTCTAACTGTTTAGCGTCTTCCTCCGTAAGTTTAGGGAGAGTAATTTGATTAAGATATGTGTCTAATTTGTCTTGATCAAAGGTCGTTTCTGAGTTATATAAATCGGAGTAGAATTCTTTGAATGTATCGTTTATTATTTTGGGTTCTGTTACTAGAGCTTGTTGTTTCCTAATGGCAGTTATATCTGCAAATTTTGCATTAATTCTTAGTCGCATGGCTAATAGGTGACTAGGTTTAGAACCTTGGAAGTACTGCTGTTGTCTAGTGCTGCGTATTTGCAATTCCGATTTTTGTCTGTACATTGCTTTGATCTCTGTCTTTAGAATGTTAACTTGGTTATCTAGTCTGGTAGAGTTGTTGTATTTTAAAGAATTAAAAAGCGTTGAGTAAAGCGTTTCCATTTCAGACAGTTTTGTGTTTTGATTTTTGCGCAATATGGAGGTAAATCTATCCGAGAAATCCTTGATCATATTCTTTACCGACATCCATAATATTCTGGGATCTTGCACCGAGTTAGCATTGTCTTGTAGGAATACTGTGAGAGCTTCTTTAATTTGTGTAATGAATTCCTTGTTGTTAAGCAGCATCGAATTAAAACGCCATCTTGGGGCCCGGGCAGATAGTGTACCAAATGTTGCTTTCAGGATTAAGTAGCAGTGATCTGATTGGGTGTCATTTCCACTTCATATTTATCAAATATTCTCGGGGATGCAAAGACGTAATCAATTCTGGATAGTGTGTTGTGTCTCGCCGAACGACAGGAGTACTTGCGGGTCATGGGGTTAAGTGAACGCCATAAATCAGTTACTCCTGTTGATTTCGACCAATCTTTTAATGCTTTAGATGAATTCTTTTGTTCGCTTGAGAAAGAAAGGTAAGTTTTGTCCATCCTTGGGTTCCAAATGGCATTAAAATCCGCACCTATTATATATGAGTACTCGGGATGGTTTAACATTTCTCCTGTTAGTGAAGTGAAGAAACCCACTTCGTACAAATTCGGGGCATATACCGCTGCCAATGCAATTTTCCTGTTATTGTGTATAATCCTAGCTATAGTTATGCGCCCCTCAGCATCCGACCATACCCCTTTCAATTCGATATTTAATTTGCGTCTGACGACTATGGCTACCCCTCTAGTTCTCGTAGCAAAAGAAGAGTGACTAATATTATGGTATATGTTATCCGCTAACGTATTTATGTCTCCCTCTAAAATGTGCGTTTCGCTTAATAGAGCCACGTCCACATGTTCTTTTTTCATCAGTGTGAGCACGCTTTTGCGCTTGTGTTGTTTGTTTATCCCACCGGTGTTCCATACCATTATATTCAAACTAGCCATAGTCTATGCATGTTTTCGTGTAGTTTTTGGTAATGTTTCTGGAGTATGAAGCTACAATAGATGCACATCCAATTAATGAGGTCCCGTTGAGAGCTGAGCTTAAAAACATATATATATACAAATAAAAATCCCCTATTTTCCCCTCACCCAGAAAGTCGAACATGCCTGTGTTCCAAGAACACATCCTCCGCGATTGACTTTCTCCCATGGTCCACCGGATTGCCCAAACTGAGCATTGTAATCCTAATTTTCCTATGCTAATTGCCATAGGATCTAACATTTCCATTCTATTGCAATAGAATGTCGCTTTTGGTCTTGCACCTTCCCTTACTGTAATGAAGTATTGTGATTAATAACATAAAGATAAAAATAAAAAATAAAATAAAAAAAGAGAATAAACCTTCATCGACATATTCCTTTGAACCCTCCACTAACGTGTGGGGAAAAAAAAGGAAAAGATTGTAGAGCAATATTGACACCTTAATGTGAAGAACATTGGAAAAGAATAATGTAAGTTAAAATATATTTAAAAAATATAGAGTAATATTGACACCTTATTGTGAAGAATATTGGAAAAGAACAATGTAAGTTAAAATATATTTAAAAAATATAGAGTAATGAGAAGAAAAAATTAAATAAAATAAAAATCAATGGAAAGATATAGATAAGGAATAAGAGATAAATAATTATCAACGTGGAGAAGCCACTAGAACCGATTTAACTGATTAGATAAGATAGAAAAGCAGCGCCTTTTAGCGCTTCAATGTGCCTTTAATGGAGTGATTACTTAAATTGTTAGAATAACCTTGCTGTGCTCATACGTTTATGTGTGGTTAATTTTAAAGTATTATTAAGGACTGATTGCACTTCATTTAATTTATTATCTGCTATGTGTATACACACCGAATGTTATTGTTAGAGTTGTATGCTTCGTTGTCATGGTGCCTTATATTCTAGAAGGTTGTAGAATATACTAGTGCCTAGACTATTTTACTTTCCAGAATGATCTAAGAGTCCCAGGGCATTTGAGCGATAAACCCAGAATATTCCAGATAGATCTTTTTGCAATGATATTTATTTGTCCCCTCTGAGACCAGAGACTGAAATTATAATGTATTATGAATCGTATTATACACAGTACACTTTGTTATAGACGACTTGCATATCGTTTGCTACTTTGATGAACACAACAATGTCATTCCAACACTGGTGGAATGACCTCATTGATGACACAATAAAGTCATTCCAACACTGGTATATATTTAGAGAGAGGCTTAACTGTTTCCGGCATTTTCGTCATGCTTTGGGTTATTTGCTACATTTTGATTCAGGAAATCCTCAGCTTCAAAAGGTGTATATGGACCTGACCTGCGGCCGTTATTGCCCAAGAATGATAACAGCGCCGGATATGCTAGCCTTGGCTTGTAGCCGGCTTTGTACAGCTTTTGCATCACATCTTTGTATGGTAGACGTCGGATGATGGCCTCTTTGCTCAAATCTTCGTAGATAAATATTGGTTTATCACCATACTTCAGCTTCCCACGTTGGTTGCGAGCATATTTGATGATGTCATCCCTTGTTGTAGTTTTCCGCAGAGTGACAATGATGACTCTCGGCCCGTTGATACTTTGCCCCTGGGAACCGATTCTGTAAACTTGTTCCACTTCTGGCACTTTGTTTGGATCGGTGTTATCCAAAATCGTTGATAACTCTTTTGGAAAGTTGATGTCTTCGCAGTTCACTGCTTCATCAAGCCCCACAATGCGGATGTTATTCCGCCTGTGGTAACGTTGGGTATCTAGTTGCCTCTCCATCGCTTCGTTTTTAAGCCCTTGTATTTCCCTCCGATATTCCTCTTTCACTTTTTCCATCTCTTCTCCCATCTCTGTCATGCTACCTTCGTTCGCCTTGACTGCTTTTGTGTTTTCTGTCACCGAAATCTCCACTGTCGTGATTCGCTTTGACTGTGCATCGATCGCTTTCTTGACTTCTTCTAATTTCTCATCGATGCGATCGAATTTAGCCTCGATGCGATCGAATTTAGCATCGACGTTTGCCTCGAGCGCCTTGATGTGTGTAATCTGCAGGTTAGACTGTTCTACCATCTGTTCTTTCATCAGGTTAGACTGTTCTACCATCAGGTTAGTCAGTGTGTTGAAATCGGGTGGATTTCTGCTTTCTTCAGTTGGCGGCATATGGTAGATAGATGCAGTGACGTTGGAATCCATAAATCTGGCTGCTCTCGCTTTCACGGAGCTTGATTCTGTACCTTCTTTTATGTTGGTCTCTATTAACTCTCTTTCGGGGACCGTAATCGATGATCCCGGTAAATTGTCCTCTTCCTTCTCCTCCTCGGAGCTTGTCGCCGTCGGCTCAGAACCAGCGACGGTTAGGAAGTGTCTTCCTCGTTTTGTTACGTCCTGCGCCGTTGAAGTTGCCGTAGTTATTTTCTCTGCCACCTTTCTACCTTTAACCATTTTGTCTTTTTATATGGTTAGTAGAGGGTCTTAACAATACATACGATGTGGTCTATTCTCTTTCTTTACTGTCCAAATAATGTTTTTAAACGAAATTAGCGTTGGTGGAAGCGGAGCAATTGCAAAATGCGTGCACTACATGTTGTGCTAAAACCGGAAGTCCCTATATTCTTATTTTTATAAAACTCTATACTGAGAATATACATATGAATACACATATCCTTGACACATACTGCCTGGTTCCATTCATGGCCGAAGTACAAAACCTGAAAAATTCAAATGTTTGAGAAAGTGTTGTTTTCTGTCAAAACTGTCTGAAATGGAAACGCTTTACTCAACGCTTTTTAATTCTTTAAAATACAACAACTCTACTAGACTAGATAACCAAGTTAACATTCTAAAGACCGAGATCAAAGCAATGTACAGACAAAAATCGGAATTGCAAATACGCAGCACTAGACAACAGCAGTACTTCCAAGGTTCTAAACCTAGTCACCTATTAGCCATGCGACTAAGAATTAATGCAAAATTTGCAGATATAACTGCCATTAGGAAACAACAAGCTCTAGTAACAGAACCCAAAATAATAAACGATACATTCAAAGAATTCTACTCCGATTTATATAACTCAGAAACGACCTTTGATCAAGACAAATTAGACACATATCTTAATCAAATTACTCTCCCTAAACTTACGGATGAAGACGCTAAACAGTTAGAAGTACCGATCACATTAGAAGAACTCAAGAAGGCCATATCCGGAATGAAAAACGGCAAAGCTCCGGGAATTGACGGTATCCCATCAGAAATGTACATTTCTTGCTGGGACATATTTGGACCCTTATTACTAAATATGATCTTATACTCAGTCAAAGAGGGAAGCTTCATTGAACACCAAAATACCGCACTCATTTCAGTTCTTCACAAAAAAGACAAAGACCCCACTGAATGCGGTAGTTACCGTCCTTTAAGCCTCCTCGGAACCGATGTCAAACTGTACTCTAAGATATTAGCCATCAGATTGCAAAAGCATATGACGTCTTTAGTTCATACGGACCAAACAGGCTTCATAAAAGGTCGCCTGATCAATGATAACATAAGGCGAATACTGCACGTACTAGATACAGACAAAGAGGACATCACACCTAAGGCGATACTATCCCTGGATGCTATGAAAGCATTTGACAGGTTGGAATGGTCGTTTCTATGGGCAGTATTGGAAAGGATGGGGTTAGGAAAAGGTTTCATTGATATGATTAAAGTACTATACAAGGACCCATCGGCCATGATTACAACAGGCACAATCATCTCCAAAATCTTTCCGGTATCACGCTCTGCCAGACAGGGTTGCCCTCTTAGTCCCGGACTATTCAATTTATCATTAGAGCCTTTAGCACAATATATAAGACAATCCCAATCCATAGAACCAATCGTAATCAAGGGCACACAACAAAAAATTAGTTTATATGCGGACGACGTAATATTGTTCATGCAAAACCCCAACACCACATTGCCTCATCTGCTCAAGTTGATTGAGAACTTTGGTGATTTATCGGGATTTAAGATAAATTGGCCGAAGTCGGCTTTCCTTCCACTTAACACCCCTGCAAAAAAAGATATAACCCTCCCAGGTGCGATACCGATGGTAAAACATTTCAGATGCTTGGGAGTGGAAATATTCCCCACCATAAGACAAACGGTGAAGCACAATTACACAAAAATACAGAACAAAATCAAGGACGACCTGGACAGGTGGGCAAAACTTAAAAACTCAGTACAGGCAAGGGTATCAATAGTTAAGATGGATGTATTACCAAGAATCAATTTCTTCAGCTCAATGCTTCCGTTACCTCCTCCAGAGGGCTACTGGAAAAGATTACAAACCTCCACATACAAATTTATTTGGAATAACAAACCACCTCGCATAAAAAGATCCACCGCACAGAGAAGTAAAGCAGACGGTGGCATGGCAGTCCCAGATTTTTTACAATATTTTAATGCCTTCACATTAAGACCATTGAAGAAGATATGGTTTGACCCCGAGGCTTTGGTATCTTGGAGAAAATTAGAAGAAAACATAGTAGCCCCACAGAGATTGAAAGACATAGCATACACTAAACTTTCAATCAAGCATTGTGAGCGAGAATTTGGCCCAATAATAACCCATGCAATCAGGACATGGCGGGAAACACAAAGGAAATTTCCTAACAATCAAGTATGGCATAATCACACTCCCATATTCAATAACAATGCTCTCTTAATGGGAAAACGACCTATAAGATTCCCTGTATGGGAAGAAAGAGGCATACACTCATTAGGGGATATTTTTAATAACAAGGGCCTCTGTAGTTATGTCGAAATATGCATAAAGTTTAACCTCACCGAGTCCACATGGCTTTTTTACATACAGTTACGACTTTGTATGAGATCTCACGGTGTTCCATTACACATACCAATTGAACACCACAGATACCACAAATTTTTCTATGACAGAGATACATTGGGAGGTTTTGTATCAGGTTTTTATTATCAATTACTAACGTCCTCGTACGAAACCCTTCAACTAGACAATGTCTGGAGGAGGGATATACCAGACCTGGAAAATGACTTTGATTGGCAAGGAGCCTGGGCAAATGTCCGACTTACATCAAGGAACCCGGATCATCAACAAATCAATCTGAACTATATTCACAGGACATACTTGACTCCTATAAGGCTGTGCAAAATGGGGCTTATACAAGACTCCAAATGCTCCCAATGTACAAATGGGGATGAAGGAACATTTATGCACATGTATTGGGACTGCCCACCAGTTAAGGCATTCTGGGAAGATGTGTCCCAACAATTATCAATACTCGTATTTTGGAATATACCTGTACACCCCGCGGTATTGCTATTGAATGATGTTTTTGAGTTTGCAGTGAACCCACAACTAAAAAGATTGGTTTTATCGGGTATCACAGTAGCTAAAAAACTGATTGCATCACGTTGGTTTCAACCGGAAAAAATTTGCCGGAAAGTGTGGTTTCTTACATATCTTGATGTGATATATCAAGAAATATCAACAGCAAGAATTCTAGGGCTCAATGAATCCAAAATGTTAATGTGGTTAGAAGTGGTGGAGAGAATAAAAGCTAGCCTATAATGGTGATGTCTGGTTAGGAGTGAGGGATAATGGAGGTACTATCCAAGAGGGGGTCCGGGAGGGGGGGATTTGAGCTGGAGCATATGTGTGTAGGGTTTTAGAAAATAGGTATTCGGGGTATATTATATACTAACATTTATATAATTGTAACTTCGCTGGATATACACGGTATACGGTTAAAATGTTATTATTGACTATTTTTGTTTTATCCTGTTTCTGTACTTGCATATATTTTAACCACCTTTACTGAAAGTTTCATTATACATTGTGTGTTGAGTACTGACTTTTAATAAGTTTTGTTTTGCAATAATAAAAAAAATTAAAAAAAAAAAAAAGAGAAAGTGTTGTTTTCTTGCATTTTGCAATTTTTTAAGGATACCCAATAAAATACACAGTTTTTGGACCATATTACTATATTATGTGTTAACAATACCGACCAGGTATTAGTGCCTCGCAACGTGCAGATATGAGGTTTCCCCCCACTTTTTTCTTCATGCAGATAGGAGTACATTGTTGAACATTCAACTGTAAATTGAAAGAAGGTATGAACGGTGACACTGAAACACCAGAAACACAACAAGTACAAGTACTGGTTGATTGTGTGCATTGTTTGGTGTACAGTGTCTCTTGTAGAGGGTGTTAGCGTGCCGTGGTTAGTGGTGTGCTCTAAAGCTAGTTTATTAGGCTTAATAAAATAAATAAATAATAGACTTTGGACTCATTATTTATGCTAACCATCCAATAAAGAGTGTTACCTTTTGTACCCCAGGTTGTGCATTTGATTATTTAAGGGCTTTGACAAACAGCAGCTTCCCCTGCTACCTAGCAGTTTCTCCTGCTTGTGGTGTAACCCACTTTCTATTACAATATTATCCCAAATAAGCTTACTGTTTCCATTTGCTTCATTGATTATGCCAATAAAAAGAGATGCCTGGTCTGCTTCTGGTGGTAGTCAGATTAAATCGATTCTTAGACAGTTTTCTAGATACAAGCGTTAAGGTCAGATAGGCCAGTGACTAAATGTAATGATTTAGTAATCCTCTCTGGCTTGTTACTAAACACTAGGTCGATGTGGGTCTTATCCTAGTTGGCCCTTTAATCATCTGAACAAAATTGAATTTAGTTTGTTTGAGGGCTTTTCTACCACGTTTATCTTCCCAGTTTATGTTGAAATCTCCCATCAAAAGTACTTCTTTATCAAAGTTGCACTCTCTAAGTATGGTGTTCAGCTGGTCAGAAAATATAGCTTTGGAGTCTGGTGGTGGGTACAGCCCTACGAGGGTAAAGGACATTTGGGGAGACACTCTAATTCCTTATCTGAAAAGTGGATCTGGGTACGGTGGATGTTCTCTTTAACATAAAACATCACACCTCCCCATCTCCCTTCAGGTCTCTCTAAATATATTACAGCCAGGTACAGTCAGAGCAGCAGCTGGGGAGTTATCATGAAGCCAGGTTTCAGAGACAAATAAATAATCCAAATTTGATTCTAAGAGTAGTTGTTTAATCTGTTTAGGGGTGATACTGCGTATGTTTAGGTGTCCCCCTGGAAGGCCTTCAGGCTTGGCATGGGGGTCCCAGACCACTCTAGCATCATTAACAGACTGGATGAAACAGATTTAAGTTTTTTAATTGCTTCTTCAGATTGACAAAACAATATAATAACCAATCTGGACATCCTGCAAAAAGTGGTTCCAGCTTTTACTTGAAAATGTCTCAGAAGGGGAGCTCCAGTAGCTCACCGTGTACCTCGAGCGCTATTTCGGCGCCGGGGACAACCGTGCTCGTCACGGATCTGGGGTTTAGCGAGTTCGATTCCCGGACTGCAGCCGTGCCTTTCTCAGAGTGTCTTCCCCCCCATCTGTACCCCCATTCAACCTGTTTCTGTCTGTCGGTCATTCTTGACCAGAGAAAATGCGATAAACGCAAAAAAGAGCCGGCGGGATGGCCAAAGTTTAAAAAAAAAAAATGTCTCAGAAATCCGTCTTTATCATCAATGTACATAGCTACACCATAAACTCTCTTAACTCTTTCTCTGCCACGCTGGGAACGGGATATGGCTATGTGCTGCCTCGCATTAAACCAATGGGGTCAGTCACCTTGTTTGCAGGGCTATAATATTGTCTATATTATAGCTATGGATGCAATACTATGGCCCATTTGGCACATCGTTCAAGATGTGAAAAAGAATAACATTTTCTATACATACATTCCAGTATTATACCGTGGTGAATATAAGTATGGTTTTAGAGCGGTTTAGGGTAATTCCTGGGAGGCTAGCAATAGCCAGATACGTGTATTATATTAAATCCATTGGCCTTTTGTCCCTACACACGCTACACTTAAAGATTCAAATGCATATGATCGGTATTATGTTCCATCATGAATGCATGAAGGGGGGGGGGGGGGGGGTCGTTTCTGATTCATTGATTGTCAATAACGCCATTCGTTAGTACAATCCCATACGCTGAAAACAAGGCACAATCAAGCTGAAATTGACGTTAAATTTCTCTTACATGTGACCGGTGGGATTCCAGAAAGATTATACCAATTATTTGATTGCCATCTGGTAGATCGTATGTCCATTTGGGCCACGACATAACCCACCACAGCATAATGAATCGGGGGTCCCGAAAACTAACTTAATGCCCCATATCTCTAGTTTCAGAGTAAAGGTTCATGAAGTCAGTTTATAAATATATATATACAGCTCATGTATCTCCATTACATAAAGGTGGAGATAGATGTAATTTCTCACTCGAAGACGACCCTTCGGACCAGAATTCAAGGTTGAACTGCTATTTTCAAAATATTGTCATTGTTGCATTCAGAAGAGGAAGCCTTTCATACAAAGTAGGTTCAAATGTAATATTTAATTTTCACTTGAGATACAGTTGACATCTGAGATCTCAATTCACACCTTTCCACTTATCTTGACGCTTATAATTCATCCATATTATTAGCTAATCATACATTCAAATGAGAATATTTAAAAGTTGGGATCAATTCACTTTTTAATTCAAGATGTCAATTTTATTTTAAGTATTTTACAAGTTCTGTCATGAAAAGGTTTTACTATCCAACCTAATGACAAGTAAATGTGAATGGATGTTCTAGCCGAATAAAGACCTCTGCAACAGGTCCTGCATTATTATTATCATCAGAAAGTAAACAATTTGTTTAAATGTTAATTGATTGAATTTGAAGTGAATTGATTCCAACCCTATAATGTTTTGATAGTTTCATCATTAGTAAGGCCATTACTTGTCAATATACACACAATAATGACAGAATAGTTAGTTACTTGTGCAACAGGTTGCTCTGCAATTGCCATAAACCCACAAGCAGTTAGATGGTAGGAGAACCATCTAGAAAAAGACAATACATGGAACATTACTCTAAAATAAACACATCTTGTGAAAGTAAAAAAAAACATGTCCAACTAGGAATGTTGACATAAGATAAGATATTCCTTTATTGATCCCCTTGGGGAAATTCAGGACAATATGTGTGCCATTAGTTAAAATCACTAGTGTCCACATAAAAATATGAGTCCATACCAGAAGCAGTTTTCCACTCCAGTGTGTACACCACATGTTTGTTAACTAGCTTGGCTTTTGGCTGGTCACCCCATACTGAGGTCAGAAAGTTCCTATGATCCCAGTATGTAAAACACCAGAACAATGTGTGTTCACTCTTATACCAATGACACATTGTCCCAGAAAACATCCACACCGTCTGTCTCACTCCTCAGAGCGACAGAAACACAACTGTTGTCGTCAATGAAAACCGTGTCTATGTTAGTACTTCTTCTCTTACAGAGGTCCAACGCTCTTGGTAGTAGTTTTTAATTTAAAAAGAACGGTCGAATATTACTACCACTATTATTCTTATGATTGTTGATGGACTGATAATGCAGTAAAGCTGTAATGACGTACTGAAGTGTTTCCCACACTGGGCCACACATTCATTATGAGTGGAACTCTTCTAACACTGGCTCCAGCAGTAGGGTTCATCTTCTCTAATGTGCAGGTGAATAGACAGGTTTGACATTTCCCTGAATCTTCTCTCCCAAGTGAATTTTCTCATGTCTTCGCAAAGATCCTAATCTACTGAATCTCTTATCACACAGACCACAATGATGTGGCTTCTCTCTTGTGTGAATTCTTTGGTGTAATTTCAGACTATCCAGTCGACTAAAGCTCGTCCCACACTGGTCACAGGAGTAGGGCTTCTCTCCTGTGTGACTTCTCTGGTGTTTCTTCAGATTTTGCAGTCGACTAAAGCTCTTCTCACACTGGTCACAGAAGTAGGGCTTCTCTCCTGTGTGAATTATCTGGTGTGATTTCAGATCAGACAGTTGCCTAAAGCTCTTCTCACACTGGTCACAGAAGTAGGGCTTCTCTCCTGTGTGAATTCTCTGGTGTTTCTTAAGATCAGACAGTTGACTAAAGCTCGTCCCACACTGGTCACAGGAGTAGGGCTTTTCTCCTGTGTGAATTCTTTGGTGTAATTTCAGACTATCCAGTCGACTAAAGCTCGTCCCACATTGGTCACAGGAGTAGGACTTTTCTCCTGTGTGAATTCTTTGGTGTAATTTCAGACTATCCAGTCGACTAAAGCTCATCCCACACTGGTCACAGGAGTAGGGCTTTTCTCCTGTGTGAATTCTCTGGTGTTTCTTCAGATCAGACAGTTGGCTAAAGCTCGTCCCACACTGTTCACAGGAGTAGGGCTTTTCTCCTGTATGAATTCTCTGGTGTTTCTTCAGATCAGACAGTTGACTAAAGCTCTCCCCACACTGGTCACAGGAGTAGGGCTTCTCTCCTGTGTGAATTCTCTGGTGTTTCTTCAGATCAGACAGTTGACTACATCTCTTCCCACACTGGCCACAGGAGTAGGGCTTTTCTCCTGTGTGAATTCTCTGGTGTTTCTTCAGATCAGACAGTTGACTAAATCTCTTCCCACACTGGTCACAGGAGTGGGGCTTTTCTCCTGTGTGAATTCTCTGGTGTTTCTTCAGATCAGACAGTTGACTACATCTCTTCCCACACTGGCCACAGGAGTAGGGCTTTTCTCCTGTGTGAATTCTCTGGTGTTTCTTCAGATCAGACAGTTGACTAAATCTCTTCCCACACTGGTCACAGGAGTGGGGCTTTTCTCCTGTGTGAATTCTCTGGTGTTTCTTCAGATCAGACAGTAGACTAAAGCTCGTCCCACACTGGTCACAGTAGTAGGGCTTCTCTCCTGTGTGAATTCTCTGGTGTTTCTTCAGATCAGACAGTTGACTACATCTCTTCCCACACTGGTCACAGGAGTAGGGCTTCTCTCCTGTGTGAATTCTCTGGTGTGATTTCAGATCAGACAGTTGACTACATCTCGTCCCACACTGGTCACAGGAGTAGGGCTTCTCTCCTGTGTGAATTATCTGGTGTATTTTCAGACGAGACAGTCGACTAAAGCTCTTTCCACACTGGTCACAGAAGTAGGGCTTCTCTCCTGTGTGAATTATCTGGTGTGATTTCAAAGTAGACAGTTGCCTAAAGCTCTTCTCACACTGGTCACAGAAGTAGGGCTTCCATCCTGTGTGAATTCTTTGGTGTAATTTCAGACTATCCAGTCGACTAAAGCTTGTCCCACACTGGTCACAGGAGTAGGGCTTTTCTTCAGTGTGAATTCTCTGGTGCTTTTTCAGATTCTGCAGTAGACTAAAGCTCTTCTCACACTGGTCACAGGAGTAGGGCTTCTCTCCTGTGTGAATTATCTGGTGTCTTTTCAGTTGAGACAGTTGCCTAAAGCTCTTTCCACACTGGCCACAGGAGTAGGGCTTCTCTCCTGTGTGAATTATTTGGTGTAATTTCAGACTATCCAGTCGACTAAATCTTGTCCCACACTGGTCACAGGAGTGGGGCTTTTCTCCTGTGTGAATTCTCTGGTGTTTCTTCAGCTCAGACAGTCGACTAAAGCTCGTCCCACACTGGTCACAAGAGTAGGGCTTTTCTCCTGTGTGAATTCTCTGGTGTGATTTCAGATCAGACAGTTGACTAAATCTCGTCCCACACTGGTCACAGGAGTAGGGCTTCTCTCCTGTGTGAATTATCTGGTGTCTTTTCAGACTAACCAGTTGACTAAAGCTCGTCCCACACTGGTCACAGGAGTAGGGCTTTTCTCCTGTGTGAATTCTCTTGTGTAATTTCAGAGTAGACCGTTGACTAAAGCTCTTCTTACACTGGTCACAGGAGTAGGGTTTCTTTCCTGTGTGAATGCGTTGGTGTTTATCGAGATTCATCTTTGAACTGAAGCTTTTTCCACACTGGTCACAAGAGTAGGGCTTCTCTCCTTGTGTGAATACGTTGGTGTTTATTGAGATTGCTCTTTGAACTGAAGCTTTTTCCACACTGGTCCCAGCAGAGACCTTTTCTTCCATCCAAGCCTCTTGGTTTCTTCCCAGGCCTGACAGGACAGCTATCTGGATGGAGAAGAGTGTCAGAGGAAGGAGATATTTGGTGATTTATTCAGCTTTAATTTCCATGTAAGAGGTTTATAATGGTACGTACTGTAGCTGGGTTTTACATAGTTTAAGAACACAGTGTAGTCCAGAGTCGTCTACAGTTGTAGACTTACTGTAAATCCTCAAATATAAGACGGGTCTTCTATTTACCTCAGCTGCAAAGAGCACCAGGCCTTTTTTAGAGAGAGGCTTATATAAGAGGCAGGCCTTAATTCCTAAAAATGACACTCATGGACATAATCCCTTCATTTTCAGTCTTTTATTGCATTATTATTATTATTATTATTATTATTATTATTATTATTATTATTATTATTATTATTATTATTATTATTATTATTATTATTATTATTATTATTATTATTATTTTAATACGTACATCGTCTGTCTACATTTATTTAGACTAGCATTGGTATTTAAATATTGAGTGCAGTTGAGTAATTGTGGGATTAACGTAATTCACACACTGAAGTTGGAACTGTCTATACTAGGTTGTGGGGTCCGGGGACGGTTTAGCGTGTGGTACCTTCTCGACTTCCTCAGTTGAATAGAGTTGTTTACATGCAGTAGCTTTAGCTACTAACGTTATCATAGCATCATGGTCTGTAATGTGTCAACTGGACAACGCCAGCCTCGTCTGCCAACGCCATATAGATAGCGAACATTAACGTTTGCAAACGAAGTCAACATCATCCAGCTGACACCGCAGATCTACCATATTATGACAATGTTAGCTAGCGGCTAGCGCTAAAGCTAACCAGAGGGAAACGTAATGTACGGTAGTCAGTGTAGCGGGAGGCAGCACTTGATTTCCATTGGCAAGAGTTTCTCATTCTATATCACGGCACGAAAAATTCAAAAAATACTTTTTTTTGCGACCTTATATTAGAGACCGGCCTGTGTTTATCTAAATGCATCAACACCCCCTCCCCCCCCATTATAAGAGGCCCCTCCTTTATCGGAGGTCCCTCCTCTATTTGAGGATTTACGGTAAACCACTTTGTTTCAAGCACCAGTTAGTCAACAGTTTCTGGAGCAGGAGTGGTTACATCATGGCTATGGTTAAAGGAAAACGCCAACATTTTGGGAAATTAGCTTATTTGCCATCTTCCCTGGAGTTAGACAAGAAGATACATACCCTTTTCTTCTCTGTGCGTGCATTAGGCTTAGGGAACAGCCGCTCCGTTAGCGTAGCTTAGCTTCATCACTGGAAGTGGGGCAGACCTTTACCCTGACGTTCCCTACAGTCACGAAATACACTCCAAATACAACTCCAAAACATTCCTGTAAACATGTTGTGACCTGTGTATTTACCACGTGGAGAAATTAAAAATAATTGAATTCGACAATTACGTTTTCTAAGCAAATATACTCTGAACTATTTTTTGCCGAACCACTCCTCTCGGGGCGCAGTCAGTGATTTCACGCAACGCAGTGATACTTTCTAACGTGACGCCAGTTTGTTTACATGCTCATTTCATTCAAAGGATCCGAACCGATTGAAGTTTATGGATACCATGACTTAAAATCCTCTTACCTTGACGATTAAAAGCCTCCCCAATTTAGAAAACAGTATTCCCATGGCTGGTGTTGATATGCTGCACGCTAACGGAGCTAACCAACAACCGGACACTCAAAGCAAATAACGAGGGTACATTTTTACTTCCGGTCGGTGGGTTCCAAAATAAAAGAGCGACGTCTATAGCACCGGAAATACGTTTATTTTGTACATTATCTAACGTTAACATGAACCTAAACTAATGTTACAACTAACCTAAAGTTAGTTTAGGTTCAAACTTGACTGCGTGTGTGTCGGGATGCATCTCTCCTCTCTCTCTCTCCCTCGTCGGAGCATTTACACACAAACATGACTGCGTGTGTGTCGGGACGCATCTCTCCTCTCTCTCTCTCCCCCTCTCTCTCGCTTGCTCGCTCTCTCTCTCTCTCTCTCTCTCTCTCTCTCTCTCGTATGTATCACGCTCAGGGTTGGGCATTGTTTGGATTTGAACGATTCAGGTTCCGATTCTCCATTTCGATTCCTGTACTAAACGATTCTCGATTCCAATTCTTTGAGGTGCAGGTCAAAACAGGTCACAGCTTATTTCGCAGGAGATTCTTTTTTTCCCCATACTATTCCAGAACCGGAAGTTAGGAACCGGTTCCTATTAGAACCGGTTCTCGGTGCCCAACCCTATGTGTGGGTGACTGTCACTGTAAGCGCTTATGGGCGGAGCCCATCCAATAACAGCCTGAATTCCTGAGGCTGAAAAATTATGCTTTTGAGTACTTCATTAGAAATATAAAACAATGAATTTTTTTGAAAAAAAACGTACAGATGTCTTCCACAGGAATTGTGTAAAGTTGCCCAAATAATGCAAGGAATAGCAATGCATGTCCCCTTTAACTAACGTTAGCTGCTAACTAAGCTAAGCTAAATAGCTCACAGATACAGGAGAAATTAGTTTCGTGGAGTTCCAATAGTGTGGAAAGGGGGGGGGGGGGGGGGCTGAGCCTGTCTCTCTCTCTCTCCCTCTTTCTCACTCTACGTTCAATAAAGTAGCCAAATGTTACACTATAAAAACGAACTGGATAGTTAAATTATATAATAATTAATAAATATTGTAAAATCATTAAGTCTGCTATAAGCTATTCTCCCTCTCTCTTGTGTGTGTGTATACATGTACTATAGGCTACTCTTTTTGACATGGATTAGGCCAATTAGCTTTAACAACCCTGATTCCTGAGCCTACTTTATTCAAAAGGAAGATATTGATTTAAATATGTATATAAAAAATAAATTGTAATCGTATCTCCTGTGCTGGCACAAGCACTACCATAGCATGGAGTGGAGAGATAACACACAATACATATAATATCCCTGTTTTTCAGCATCTAGCTACAGGCATGGATACATTGTATGTACTGATAAATAATGTCATAGTAACGGAGGGTGTTATAAGATAAGAATAAACGTTATTGTCCCAGAGGGGAAGATTTACTTGAAACATCAGTGCTGCATCATTCTGCGATAACAGTATAAACAAAGAAGAAAAAATATATACAATCATTCATTCGTTCAGTTAGTAAAAAGGACTTCAGACAAATATGACAATACATAGACGTACAACCATAATACATAAGTAGGTAAACTCATTTCAAAAAGCTTCATATTGCACCCTGCCCTAATTAAATTACAACAGATTAAGACTTGGACAAGAAGAAAGAGGGCTGACACAGCCCACTGTTAGGTGGCGCCCCAAAGTAATTGACCTTTAGTATTCAGTGTTTCCCCTGAAAAAAGATTCAACAGCGGTGCTGTGCTGCGTGCACTCTGCCGGAATCCATATTTGAGCGTGCGCACGTGCCGCC